>NC_056734.1:277083813-277151313 GCF_019279795.1 Protopterus annectens
CCCTAACCCTTAAGTCTGTCACTATCGCACACTTACCTTACCCGCACCCTAACCCTAACTCAATTAATCCTCCACTAACCCTAAGTCCGTCACTATCGCACACTTACCTTACTCGCACCCTAACCCTAACTCACTTAACCTGCCTCTAAACCTAAAGTCCGTCACTATCGCACACTTACCTGACCCGCACCCTAACACTAACATCCGTCACTATCACACCCTTACCTTACTCGCACCCTGACCCTAACATCCGTCCCTACCGCACACTTACCTTAACATGTCTGTGTTCTCAGTGTCAGTATTTTCAACTGTCGGTCTTCTCCGTTGTTGATCTTCCAGTGTCGGTGTTCTTGTTGTTGGCCTTTGAAGCTTTCAGTTAAATCAGGTAGACCCATATATATATATATATATATATATATAGATATATATAGATATATATATATATATATACACACACACACACACACACACACACACACACACACACACACACACACACACACACACACACACACACACACACACACACACACACATACACACACACACACACACACACACACACACACACACACACACACACATACACATATATACATATATACCAAATCTGTGATCACATGATAGTGGAGAAATGGACAGACTCCCTAAATGTTACTATCCAAAGATAGTGCACTATGTTTGACCATGCATATTTGAAAAAGTGTGAAGTACTTGCCCAGGTTGTACATTGACTAAAGAACCATTTGACAGATACTGCATCCCTATATATAAAAAGTATATTTTTTTAACATTGCGTAGTCATATTATTGTAATTCAATGCATAATAAATGCATTGAGTATATGCTGCATGACATATCCCCTTCTAGCAAAAAACATATGCTTGCAAAAGGAAGCTGACTAGTTTATTTTTGTGACCAGAAAAATGGACACAATCACAACTTTCTTCTAGAAACATCAGCACAGCCACAATAGCACAACGGTAACAAGTGATCAGAAAAAAAAAGCAAATAGTTGATTTTCTTTTGCAGTTACACAAACATTAACACATACACGAAAAAACGCAAACACTATAGCCATATTCCATTACGTATCAAATATGTGGGGTCCTTCTCCCTCCAGTTCAGTTACTTAAATTTATACTGACTCAGTGGATGCACATGTGACACACAATGTCACTGTTAGAAGAGCATAGAAGAGGGTACAGATCAACAAAAATACTTAGAAAGATAGACGTGATAAAAGCAATGTGCAATATTAGAACGGATCAGGATCTATCATGCACTATCGCAAATAAACTACAAATTTCAGCACAGGCAGAAAAACTTAACAGGTACATAGATAAATATTAAAGAAAGGTACAAAATAAGCAGTTTATTGATGACCCAAAAAAGTTTTATATAGAACTTGGAAACAAAGCAAAAGGAATTGAAGGGCCACAAAACAAAGAAGAAGTAGCTACATTTTGGAGAAGTATCTATGAAGAACCTGTGGAACATAACAAAGATGCTAATGGATTGAAAAAGTAAAAGAAAGAATAAGAAGTTTAAAGTTACAGGATATGAAATGCAATGAAGTAACAACCACAGAGATTGAAACAAAGATAAGAAAGGCCACTAATTGGTAAACCCCAGGCCCAGATGCAGTACCTAACTTCTGGTTAAAACTATTAACATCTTTGCAGGAAGATTTAGCCATGAGTAAGAACTATTTATATGTGCATCCCAAACAGACACCAACCTGGCTAAAAAAAGGAAAAACAATGTTCCTATTTAAGAGTGAAACCCTACCCTACCCTAAAAATTATAGATCAATAACTTGCCTTCTGACGATATATAAACTATACACTGGAACTGATGCAGCTTTTATAGTCATTTAGAAGAAAACTCAATTGTGGCAATAGAACAAAAGGGCAATAAAACAAAGTCATATGGAACAAAGGATCATTTGTTGTTAAATAAAGGCATAGTGGAGAACAGTAAAAAGGGGAAGAATTTTAGTATGGCATGGATTAACTATAAAAAAGCATTTGATAGTATCCCACATTCATGGATAAAAGAGTGATTACAAATATATAAGATACACTCTACACTGATCGACTGTATTACAGTGACCATGAAACAGTGGCAGACCACTTTCCAATTAAGCTATGATAAAGGACAAATTATTATTCCAGGGATAAAAATTCAGAGGAGGATATTCCAGGGTGACTCTCTGTCACTGCTGCTATTCTTTCTTGACCTTAACCCATTAAGCTGTCTACTTAACAGCTTAGGCCATGGCTATAATTTGGCTCCTAGAACACAACAAAGTGTAAATACTTCCCATCTTCTCTTTTTCAATGATTTAAAACTGTATAGCTCATCAGATGAGGAACTGAAAGCACAAGTGCAAGTTGTTAAAACGTTTTCAGATGATATAAGAATGTCATTTGGTCTTGATAAATTTGCAAAAGCAAGCTTTAAAGCAGGAAAACTGCAGCACCAAGTAAACATCAGTTTGGGACAAGAATGTGATATAACAGAACTTGAGCAAGAGGGAGTATATAAATATTTGGTAACTGATGGAGGATCAACAATAAAACATGAACAAATGTGAATAAATCTTAGTAAGGAATATTTTAGAAGACTTAAATTAATCCTGAAAACAGAGTTGACATCTAGGAACAAAATTCAAGCTATAAACCAATTTGATCTTCCTCTCCTAACTTACAGATTTAGAGTGATTGACTGACCCCAAAATTGTTGGATAGATTAGACAGGAAAACAAGAAAAATGCTTCATGCTCACCAAATGATTTATAAAAATTAGTGCATGCCAAGATTATATATTCCCCTTTCTGAAGGAGGTATGGGCCTCCTTGAAATTGATTACACATATAGATCTGCAATTGTGGGTGTCCACACATATCTGCTGACCTCGCAAGACCTAAACATAGTGAAAGTTTTGAAACATGAGGAGAATAAATATAAGATGACTTCCCTGCTTAGTCTAGCAGAAGCATATCGGCATCATGCAGGAATAGAAATCAAAGCAGAAGTAGATAAATATCAGGTAAGAACTGAATGTGCCAAAAAACAAAAGAAAGAATATAAGGTGAAGAATCAGATGAGAAGGCAAGAAATGTGGAAAATTCATAAGTATAGCTGCAAGTATAGAAAACTTCTGTAAGAACCTCATGTTGATCTGGATCAAATGCAGGAATGGTTAAGGAGAGGTGAATTCAATCCAAGAGATGAAAGGTTAATACTGGCGGCCCAAGATAGTGGTCTACATACACGTTGGTTTACAAAGTCCATTAAACATGTGGGAGAAACAGACAAATATAGGTTTTGTAAAACAGAATTGGAAACAGTCAAACACTTCATTGCTGATTGTAACATACTAATGGCAGAAGGACTGTATACTGAAAGGCATAATAGGATGTGCATGACTGTTGCTCTGGGGATTGTGCAAATATTATGGTACTGAAGTGGCTGAAAAACACTGGAAGCCACAAAGCATCATAGAAAATGATGAAGTCTACATCACATGGGATCACCCATTAACAACAGTTCAAAAGATAGATGTGAGAAAACCAGATACAGTGGTCCATGAAAAGAAGACATAAGTGGGATTGATCATTGAAATCTTCACACCGGGTGACTACAGTGTCTTGAGTACAGAGACACAAAGTTATAGAATATCAGGATTTGCAGCCAGAAATGAGGGCAATGTGGAAGAAGGATGCCCAGACAGTTCTAATAGTAGTAGGATTAATGGGTTTTATAAAAAAAAATCTACAACTGTATTTAGATATGTTACCAGTTCATGTAACTCAATATGAATTGCAGAAGGAGTCATTACTGGGCACATTGCGGGTGCAGTAAAGAACACTTCTGTCTGACTTCAAAGATTGAAACAATACTAATTTCATGAACTTGAATCATACCTTGACTTAGGAATGGGGTCCATTCCCGTCATGGTATTAGAAACCCAAAAGATTTGGAGAAATTAAAAAAAGAGCACAACAGTAACAAGTGATCGCAAAAGAAAGGCAAATAATTGATTTTCTCTTGCAGTCACACAAACATCAACACATACACGAAAAAACACACACACTACAGCCATACTCCATTATGTATCACTTATGTGGGGAGCTTCTCCCTCCAGTTCATTTACTTAAATTTATAATGACTCCATGGATGCACATGTGACAAATCATGCAGCAAAATCTGTACTTGACAAAAGCAGTTATTCAGTCTTCCAAAGGTCTTAGCACATTAATCTGAGTTCTCCTCAGTGCACCTGTTTTCTCGGTTTTCTGCTTCTATCTATGGTAGCTTAAAACTGTACTCATGTATTATGATTGCCACTATGATTGACTTGTTTTCTTCCTCTCTAAGACCTGTAGTTGACTTTCTAACTCCTTTGTGCAGCTTCACTTGCAGCAAACATTGTTGTCATTTATCTCTAAGCAGTCATCAGCAGTAAGAATCCTGTACTTTAAACATTCAGCTCACAGTAATTCCAACCAGGAAGTAGTCCATCTGAATTATATTTCTATTTTAAGTGCTATATTAAATCTTATTCTTCTCTTATAGCATAGCTTGAAACCTGTTTTAACAAGGTTTTATTACTATGTGTTCTCTGGTCTCAATCTTGGTTGGGGTGCCTTCTGTGCGAAGTCTACATGTCCTCCTTGTGTTTGGGTTGGTTTCTTCTGGGTGCCCCAGTTTTCTCCCACATTCCAAAGATATGCTGTAAGTGGACCAGACATTCTAAATTGGCCATAGTTGTGAGTGTGTGTGCGAGTGTGTGGTATGGAAGAACAGCTACTTCAGCATTAGCCACCCTGTGGTGTGAACCTTGGCTCTAAATGATTGTCACTGTTGAAGTGACACTCCAACCCCAAATGCAAAAAATGGGCTGTGGATGGATGGAATTAAGGCCTATCTGTATATACGGATCTAATAAAGTGCTGAACTAATTACAGCAAAGAGAACAAAATACACAGTTAACTATAAAATCACCATACCCTGGCCGAAATCATCTTTTCTTAGACTCTTCTTTTAAAACAAATTGCTGTTCACCCACTTTGCATTTATACAGTGTTAAGGAACAAGACCGATTTCTTTAAACTGTAAACTTTGACTTTATGTTTAAATCAGACAACTAAACATCAAGATTGTTTATAGAAATAATTCCCTATAAGAAAGAAGAAAGTAGCGCAGTCTGAAGAAACCTACAAAGGGCACACAAAGGTCAGGCTCAGTGCTAGAATTAGGCATTAGGGGCTTCATTGCACAAAATACCTGTAAACACACTAAACATTACACAAAACACTAACAACTAATTAAAATGGTATGTGCTAAACTAATTTCACAGATTAGGAAACAATACACAGTTAAACTATTGACACTGTATTAACACAGATGAAGGCAAGCTGGAAATAAGGTTCACCAACAAAAATAAAACATAATCCAAACGAAAACTGTAAAATGAACCATGCAATGACAATAAACTTCTCTTGAACCACACAAATAAAATATTTAAAACAGGAGCAATTATTTAGAGAGTAAGCACTTTTGCAGCCATAGCATGCTGTTTCATCAGACAATGCAACAAAGTAAAACCAGTTTAAATACAACTCATAACCAATGAGAGCTTTCCATCAGTCAACTCATTAATAGAAGCAAGTTCCCTTACAGTCATCAGCAATATAAAAGACACTCCCCAGGATTCACGAAGCCTCCGTGTAAGAGTTATAACTCTTACACGGAGGCTGCAGTTAAACGAAGTGATGTCAGCATGCTTTGCATATTCATGAGAGCATGCTGAATCACACCTAAGTCCAACACGGTCTGTGTAAGACAGTAGGGGGCGTGTCCATAGGCCGAGCCCTGCAAGTGGACACACCCCCAGAAGTGTAAAAGTGCCCAAAGTAGACACCCACAACAGAGTCCACGGAAATGTGAATAAACACAACACAACACATGCCCCTACAGACTATAAACATAAAAGAAATATAAATGAACATGTTATATATTTTTTTTAAATTGTAAAGATGTTTAACCATGAGTGCGCTCGTTTGCGCGGGCGTGCCCGTAGCGCAGCTACAGTAAGCAGTCAGTGGGAAAGCATATAAGAACTAAATATGCAAAGTAAGCCAAAAAGCAATAGCGTAGCGGTAGAGATGTTGGCTGAAGAACAGGCATTCATGGTTCGAGCCCCCACAACACCAATTTTTTTTTTTTGCAAAATAAGCAGGAAACAAGTCCCTGACAAATATGTACACATAAAACCACAATTCATGTAAAATGTAATGAAATAGCCCATTTATATTGAAGACATGTGAGGTACCAAATGAAGAAAAAATGCCAGATGTGCTCATAGCTGAGCTACAGTTTAACAGAGTGAGTGCATGTGCCCGTAGATGAGCAGTGGTTTAACTGGTGCAAAATGCGTGCCCGTAGCTGAGCAGTCGTTTAACATGTTTAATCTATGTGCCCCTAGCTGAGCTGAGCGTAATATGCGTGCCGATAGCCAAATGAGTCTTAAAGCAGCGTACCCCGTTTGCGCTGAGCTGCGCACTGCGCAAACGAGCTAACCGACGGGCAACGTTGAGCAAGCCGTATCAAAACTGCCTTTACACAGACACACCCCTCAGCATGTCTAGACAGTCATGAAAAATAAAAAGCAGTGGCTGGTTCGAACCCAGGATACTATACACCATAGTCAAGGTACAGAACCACTAAGCCATGACAGCAGTACCTAGAAATGCAATAATAGCTCATATATAGGAATGAATACAAACTACAGCATGACAATGCAGGTTTACTGAAGTTGATACAATTCCAAAATGGCCAATCACAGATATGTGCGGGAAAAACGGACTATATAAGCCCCATAGGTGGGAATACACAGCATAAACGATTGTAGAACAGACCTGCAGGCAGAATGTCAGGAGTAGGAGAGGGTAGTCGCTTTCGAGCACAGAGGTGGGGTGTTGAGGAGTCCAGGTACATGGCATGGCTCCTAGTCCACAATCATGAGACCCAACTCATGCAGGGCCAGGTCCTCTGGGGAGCATACAGGGCTGAGGCGTGGGACCGGTTGGCTCATGATCTCACCAGTGCCACAGGGATTCCAAGGACAGGTGAGCAGGTCCGTCACCACCATGCGGACCTGAAGAGACGCAAGCAGGACCAACTGAACCTTTGGATCCAGGAGGCCCGGCAAACACCCAACGCCCCACCACTGAGTAAGTAACATTTAATTATGTATGTAAAAAGTTAAACTAGCTGATATTATAGAGATGTGTATTCCAATATTACTTCATTTATATTACAGCTGCAGGTGTCCGTTCTGCAAACCGCAGAGCCTATGGCGATAGGCTGGTGCGGTTGCACCACCAGGCAGGTCAGTAATCCACTACCAGTAACTGTAAAGAAATATAAAAGTATGACAGTCAGCAAAAGAGTGCAGTGTAGTCAGTAAGGAATAAAATCTGCAAGTAACAGTGTGAAAGTGTATGCAAGTATTGCTTGATTACAACAGTTTTCAGCCTGTAAGTTTAAGCTAAACATGAAACTGTCTGACATATATCCTGAAATAAAAATGCCCTGCCTGTAAGAAAATAGTACACAACCTGCAGCAGGCTGAAAAGTATAGCTGCAGAAGATGATAAATCACATGTGTGAAATATATCCCTGTGGAAATACTGAAACATGACAGAAGTGAGACTGCTGGAAAGGATTGTAATAACTACTGTTAAAACATGTCAATAAAGCCTAGAAGTACCATCCTGAATAGTAAAATGAAAGCAAGTGAGAGAGTGTGAGAAAGTGCCATGAATCCAGCAATACAGTAGTAATAACCCCTGAATAAAGTATACTGCTGTCAAGACAGAATGAAATGCATGTCAGATTCAAAACCAAACAGCTAAATCTGTTCAAAGTGTTGCTGCATCTGGAATGTGTATCAAAAAATCAGGATATGTTGCTCTCAGTCTGCAATATGCAGATAGGATGTTTGTCTGATATACCATACATCCACACTTGTCTACAGCCATATAAAGCAAATGTAGCCTTGATGTAGCTGAACAAAGCTAGATATGAATGTGTATGAAAAACCATAAAATGTATATTGATGTTGCATTAACAGTCCTGTCACCAAGTTGAAATAGTTAACATACAGGAAACTGTAGTTAGAACAGTAGTGTGTATATAACTGTAGCTATTAGAAATGTACAGCATATGTATTGTTATTCGAAGGTGTTAATATTACTTTCTTCACCCCACCCTATAACTACATATAACCCATTCCACGTGAAAATGGTATGTGCAATCACAATTAACACCCCTGGACGTTTGTCCTGTTGGGTCATATATATTTGCATGTCTGTTGATGCATCTGCCCTGTTCATACTTCCACACCTGATGGCCTGTTGCCATCAATTAACCCTGCATGTTGTTGGACTGTGTATTTCTGTTCAAATTATGCATGTGTTATGCACGCTGTTCAATGGTGTGAATATCTGGGTGTTTGGTTAATGGGAATACTAATGCATGCTGTTACAACTAATTGTGAATGGTATTATATGTCACTAACCCAAACTGTCATGACATAATGCAAAACATAGTATGACAGGGAAGGCGGGTTCCAGCGGACCCACCTCTCCCACCTCAGCTGGCGAGTGCACCTGGCACTAGTGCCGAGTCCGGACCCTCCTCCGGTGGCCCTGTGCCACCTGCGGGTGGAAGCACTGCAGGGGATGGGGCTCGCCCCCCCCTCTGCAAGTGTGGCCAGAGGAGATCCACCACTCACCCTCCATAGCGTCCAGACTGTGGTGCGTAGGGAGATTCGGGACTCTGTCCTTGAGCCCCTACGCCAGCTTGAGGCATGGGTGGCGCAACTAACGGGCATGCCTGTTGCCCCGCCTACACAGCCCCCAGCACAGCCCCGTCCTGGGCAGTGAAAGAACAGTGGCAATTGCCTATGGGTGGGGATATCAGTTCCACTGTTGCCATCTGTGGGCTCATGGGCTCTGGATATCCAAACCTCCGTCCCCGTCAATTGTGTAACCCCCCCACACGTGTCATACACCGCCCCTGTATGCATCTTGTTTGTCTTGTCTGTTAACCTACCCAACCTACCTCCCCAGCTGTACTGACTACCTTCACCTGACATACCACTCTCACCTGAAAAAAAAAAAAAAAGGGCACTCTGTACCCACAAAAAAATTACGCCCCATACATAGCTGCCCATTCCGCACACATGTCTACTGGACATGGAACCTATCAATTCCAATTGGCTGTACAACAAGTATTATTGTTGTCCTGACACCTCTCTCAGGGGTGGAAGGTTTCAAATGTCACACCAAATTACATATATATGCACAGCTGTTGCTGATGAAGAAATGGGCAGCTATGGGCCTTACCTACATCCCTCCTGCACATCCCAAGCTTGTTTCCCTACTGTCTTACCCTCTTTGTGACCCCTTTTTCACCACTTTCCTGTCTCCCCATTTTTCTTTTCTTTTAAGGAAAATAGCGCGGGTGTGCGCAAGAGTAAGCACATTTAAGTGGTTGTAATCAGGCATGCGCTTGTGTGCGCGGAACTAACCACCAGTGCGCATGCGTGAGCTCCGCACAAACCAGCGCTAACCCGGTTACAACTGCTTAAAAGTGCCTTCGTCACTTTGATTGACAGGTCTTGTACTCAGTTCAAAAGCAAAATAAAATCCCACTGTGAGTCCCGAACACAGGACCTTGGCAACTGTAGTCTGCATGACTTACCACTAAGCCATGACTCTTATACAAGAACATTGTGCTAAAGTAAATATATCATGTAACAGTAGGAATGAATGTAAAGGGAATATAGATGTGTAGTACACAAAGCATGACATTCAGAATTACTAACAAAACTGGTGGATTTCCATAATAGTAGTGTGTGAACAGAAACAGCCATGCTAGTTGGAAGCTAGTAGGTAATAATGTCACTTTAGCACCTTGCAAGACACACACATACTCACAGCAGGATAAGCACTGCCCATACCCCACAACCTCTTACAGGAACACATCTGGACCAAGTAATAAAATATGTGGAGCAAAGGCCCAAAACCAGGGACACATTACAAATAATGTTACAACAAACGCAGACAGTTCAGAAAGTAACAGGGTCTACACTTTGTAGGATGTTTGGAAGGGTATGCAGTCTGGAACTTGAATGTTTGTCACCATATTCTGACTTGAGCCCAGAGTGACTTGCCAGAAAAAGGTGTGCATGAGATATTGACCAAATTATGAGGCAGAAATGTGGACAACCTGCAAATATCTGTACACATGACGGGTCCGACACCACCATATTTGAATAGTTAAGAGCCTAGACATAGCAACAGTGAATGACTTACAGGGATGCCCCACAGACCCCATGTGAAATGTACAAACAGTAGGCAGAAAGGTGTAACACATGCAATGTTAACTATGAAGTCCGGAAAGTATTCACCACTTGCATGGCAGAAAAAGTGTAGTAATACATATGCTCATGCTAACCCACAGTCACAACTGCAGCATACCAGACATTTTAATGGGTGTACCCCACTGATATGTACCATTCCATGAGGCACATAACAGATGAACCTGAAAGTCTCTGGGGCCTGCTCAGCAGCATACTCAAATACCCTAATAGATGTCAAGGCCCACACCATGGCCAGACCACACTGCATGCTGTAACACCTTAGCAGATATAGCAAGCATTCCAAGGTGTGAATGTACATGGAAAATAGGAAAGCTACAGCAGCACACTACAGTCAAGACACCTAGCAGGCATACAAGTAGTGACTGTAAAGGGCAACTATTGAAGCCTTAGCAACAGAGTGCAAGCAAAAGTGAAAGGAAAGCACACACACACACACACACACATTAACAGTAGTAGTAGTTGTAGGTGTCAGTGTACATACACAGTTAGTACAGGAAACTGGAGAAATGAATGGAGGAATGTTAATCTACAACACACCTGGAAATATGAGAGAGATACCAACCTTTACACTCACAGAACATTGTCCACAGCATAACAGCATGGTCCCTGCCCTTAACATCTGAAAGGGCTACGCCTATCTCACACACCTTTTTATAGCACTGTTCTGAAATCACAGTGAGAACTGCAATCAGTACACAACTGGCTGCATGCAATTAGCAAATGCTGGCTAACAATTGGTGCAGAGGCCATCACATGGGCATATGCAGATACCTACAAAAGTATGCTGTACTCCATGTCCACGCATGCAATACTTTCATTGCACCCTGAGAAGGACATGAGAGACAGACAGAGAGAGAGAGAGAGAGAGACAGAGACAGAGACAGAGACAGAGAAAACTGCAATTAAGCAGACAGAAACAAATTGTTCAGCAACAGCTACCTGAAAGCTGACAACTGGGAAGTGGAGCAGCAGGACAGAGAACCAGACAGCAACACAAGCAGCTGTGACAAACACAGGTAATGTAAAGTAATACTATAAAGGTCTACATACTGTGAACCCTCCATATGTGTCATTGGTCTGTATCCATATGTATATGAAGATGTGTAAAGGGCAGGGGACATACAGCAACTATCAGTGAAGGCTGTACATACATTTGTATGTGAGAGCATCTATGTGCACATATCAATGTTGTTTGATTGTAGGTTGTAGTGCCATGTACAAAGTAGGTTACACAGTTATGTATGTTTAGCAGTATGTTAGTGTGTGTATACAGTATGGTAGACAAATATGTTGATATACCTGTCTAACATATGGATACGTATGTATGTCAACATATGTATGTGTATATATATATATATATATATATGTATATATATATATATATATATATATATATATATATATATATATATATATATATATATGATATGCATATATGTATACATACATAGAGAGAGAGATGTAGGAATACATAGACAGATGTAGATAGAATATTGTACAAACATATCTATGTAATGCACACATACAGATATAGATATATGTAGATACATATACATAGACAGACTGATCTGACTACCTACAGGTATGACTGTATATGATGACCTGCAACACAGCCTGTCCCACCCCCTCTGTCACTCACACCCCCTCTGTGCCCCCTCCACATCTATAGCAATATATGTACATCAATATATATATATATGTGTATATGTATATGGACATATATATATATATATATATATATATATACATACAGATATATCTATATACATATATATATATATATATATATATATATATATATATATATATATATAGAGAGAGAGAGAGAGAGATGTATATAAATTCTGAGTGAGGCACATGTGTACAGATGTATTGCAACAGGTGCCTGGTGACAAAGGCATGGAGTGAACACCAGTGTCAAATCCGGAGTACCATACCACATTCCAGATCACCTACACCAGTAACCACCAGATATGTGATTGGCTGCCCACCACTGCATGTGTCAGGGGTGAGCAGGGTCAGAAATGTGTACAATAGTGGCCCCAATGATATTCACAGTGGCACACTATCTTTGGAATACCTGCACATGGTATGTGTCAGCGGACATGGTGAGTCAGGTATGGACATGTAGGTCAGTGTACCCCTCCACACCACATAATGGCTGCCACGGTATGTACCTCACATGACAGCTACAGATATGGAGAAAGACACAGTGACATGTGCAACACTGTGACAATGCACTCAAACACATTACCAATGCACAGTGACTGACAACACCGCAGAGTACACATATGCTACCCACATAGAGGTTACCACTCCCGGATTTACATATGGAAGTCACACCCATGACAGATGTCCAACAACCATAGTAACACCTCACACCATCCACAACCTAAATGTCTGCTGTGTGTCGTCCGTGCCACTGCAATAGTGTGCACATGTGGAGGTAAGAGTTCCTACCCACAGATAAGACATACCCTGCAATAAACCACACAGTGTTAAGAAGCAAGACTCCCCATGAGTACATGTCACACATACCCCTGCTGAATGTTAGTCAGATAGGTAATATGCCGTATGAGTCACCCTGTGTAACTGTGTGACAGCAGCAGGTACCATCACACCACATGTGTCACAATGGTCAGGGTAGCAGAACAGTATGCTGCTGTAGACACAGGGGCAATAGCATATTGTATAGTATTGTATTGTAATGTAATGTATTGTGTTGTATTGTATTGGTATGTTGAGGTGCCTCCTTCATGGAGTGGAACCACTGCTGCTGTGCGCCAGTGTACAGGTACATATCCTGTAGTCAGGCTAGTGTTACATAGCACGTCTATATGTGTGTTTAGCTCCTGTCAGAGGTTATGTAGCATGCAACTGGGGATACCATCAGGTCCCATCCATGTTGTGTATTCTGCTGTCCTGCAGGTGTCTCTCACCTGGACATCTGTGATGACAGGGAGGTTACAGTCAGCTGGGATAACTATGCCTTATTTCGGGGGAGAGGGCAGGGTGACACCTGCACTGAACCTGTCTGCCACAATGCTGTCGATATCTGTGGTGTCAGTGAAATATTTGTTGTTGTGTACTACCTATGGGCATAGAGGATGGCTCCTGACCAGGTTGCTAACATAACTGAAGAAGGCCTTCCGGTTATCTGTAGTGTCACTCTTAATTTCCCTCTCAAAGTTGCCCATGTATTTTGTATGATGGAAAATAGATCCTTACCAGTGCTGCTCAGACATGCCCTCCCTTTAGTGAATTATGCTCTGTCTTGCAGTAGCTTCCATCTTCTGTAATACAATCTGTCTATGGCTGGGGTCCACCAGACAGGATGCTGTCCCTTTGTGGAGAGTGTCTTGGTCATATATGGGATTGCATGATCCATGCATTCTCGGAGATGTCTGTAGAAAGCAATTGTGTAGGGGTCAGCATTGTGGGTTGTATCTGCCACTGGCCCAGTGGGCTGGAAGGATACCATATCACTGTTACAAAGTGTAAAGTTTGTATCTGTAATGTTATGCACTATAGTCATTTGTGCTGGTGGTGGAGGTGGGATATGTATATCCAGGGCAATCAGTGTGTGGTCAGCTCACAGTAGTTGATGATGTAGGCCATACAGTACCTAGATACAAACCCACAGAGTGAGGAGGTGCTCTTGACCTGAATCAGTGTTCTGACTGCTGGGGTTTGGTAGTATGTCGTATGGAGTCTGCCAGGTACTGTTGCACAGTTGCTGGCCGAGCACTGATACCTGGCCATCTACATGTGTATCCACCAATAGACAGACAGATGCTACATATGTGAGATATGTTGTATCATAACAGTCGAGTAGCATGTGTAGTATGTGTGCCAAATTCTGCTGACATATATTGCTGATACCAGGTTATTTTCTTTCTCAGGTACATGGCCCACCCGCGGAATCCCACCTACTCCACAGCTGAGGATGAGGAGATACACCAGAGCCTGGTGCGGGATTATGCAATACTCTTTTCCCGCACCAGCCAGAATCAGCAGGAGAGGGCTGCACTGTGGCAAGACCTTGTCCGTCGGGTAAATGACATAGGCACGCATAATAGGACACATGAGCAGGTACGACATCACTGCAGTGATTTAATCAGACATGTCCATCAGTGTGCGTCAGATATCCACAGGCAACAGGTTGCCACAGGTGGTGGGGTGGCTACACATCCCCCACTCACCAGACTGGAGGGACTACTCATGAGTGTAGTGGCTCCAGTCCGCCAGCAACAACAACAGCAGCAGACATGCATTATGATGGAGGCTGGAGCCACACAGCAGCAAGACAGTGAACGTGCAGGTAATATGCCATATGTATAGTTGACTGTTGTGTACACTGGTAGTTAATGCATGTGTGAGGTGTGTCCTTGGTTTGTAGCTATCACCATAGTATTTAATGTGCAAGTGTGATATTCTCAATATTAGCTGCTGACCTGTGAAAGGTGACTGTTGTACTCCTGACCTGTATCATACTCAGTAACAATGGCACAGTTGTGCCCACTGACATTAGTTTCTTCACGTCTGCAGGACCCTCTGGTATAACAGCAATGCAGCCTATCCATGCTGGTGAGTGTGTATTAACAATTCCTGTAATAGTGTTTATAGTAATAGTACTATTTGGCTCACTTAGTAGTGCTCTTTGTATGCATGTAGGTGTGTCTGTGTCTGTGTGTTGATATCACGCATACTGAGTACTGTACAATTGTGTGAAACTGTGTGCATGTGTGCATGTGTGCATGTGTGCACCTGTGCATGTGTGCACCTATGCATGTGTGCATGTGTGCATGTGTGCACCTGTGCATGTGTGCATGTGTGCATGTGTGCACCTGTGCATGTGTGCATGTGTGCATGTGTGCACCTGTGCATGTGTGCATGTGTGCACCTGTGCATGTGTGCATGTGTGCACCTGTGCATGTGTGCATGTGTGCATGTGTGCATGTGTGCATGTGTGCATGTGTGCACCTGTGCATGTGTGCATGTGTGCATGTGTGCATGTATGCACCTGTGCATGTGTGCATGTGTGCATGTGTGCACCTGTGCATGTGTGCATGTGTGCACCTGTGCATGTGTGCATGTGTGCATGTGTGCACGTGTGCACGTGTGCATGTGTGCATGTGTGCATGTGTGCACCTGTGCATCGCTGGTAATGTGTAGACATTGTAAACTGTGTTTCCTGTTTCCTTCCCACACGTTCTGTTGCTGCTCTGGTGTCATGTAGCAGGGAACCTGAGTCAGGTGCCGTGGGTACTGATAATGATGACATCTGTGTAATGGCACAGGAAGGTATGCCAGGGTCCGCCATTGGTCAGCCGATTGACAGTACACAGCTGTCGACCCCATCAATGTGCACAGTTATCCTGCCAATACACCCTTTGTCACCACTGTCCCTAGGTGATGGACAGCATACAGTGGGCATTGACCAGGGTAATGTGGTATCTGTGGCACATGCCTCCCCACACAGCAGCAATGGGCATGGCCCAGAGATGGTACCGCACAGACAGATGTCCAGGGGTTCTCGTGGGAACATCCATGGGCGTACTGCCCCTGTCAGACGTGCCCACAGAGGTCTTACAACCTCAGCTATGTTTCGGACTGTCATGCAGGCACAGTCACGTATGGAACGGTACACCAGACAGGGTCTGAGGGAGCTGACAGCATGTCGCACAGCCATGACTGACAGTATGCGTGACATTGCGGCTGCCATCCGTGATTTCACCGATGTCATAGACAGATGTTGTGGGGACATATTAGACCGGTTCCACAACTACATGTCCATGAGCCAGGGCGATGGTGGGCGGTTGAGGCGTCAACGTGGCCGTATGCCAGGAACAGCAGCAGCTGGCAGTCGTCGCGGAAAACAACAGGGCCGCGGCCGCCCCCGTTGTGCCAGCAGCAGCCCCAGCAATGCTGGGTCTGTGCTGTCATCAGACCGCCCCAGGAGACCACGTGCACGTGGCTCTGGCCAGGCCTGACAGGGATCTGTGTCCAGTCAATGAACACCTGCTTCTGATGACAGTACCCAGTCTGGGTTGGTACCGGATACGGTCCGTAGCACCCCTGCAAGGCACAGGTACCGTGTCCGTGGCCAGAGACACTGATCTGTATGACCTGGCAGGTACAGTCTGTGGCTGTCCACAAACACCAGTATATGGCAGCCATGAGGTGGAACTGTGTGCATCCATACACACATGCAAATTGACAACACCTAGGGCTACCGCATACACGCACACACTGCATCAACATTGCCCCACCTTCTACTGCTGTCCCTCACCAACACACATACACATACATGTCAATTGGTGGTATGGGTGGCTGACTCAGGCATACCAGGTTCACACCCTGTGCATATGATGAAACTGTGCCACCTCCTGCAATCTGTAACAACTGTGCAGGTACAGGTTAACATGTTGCTGATGCACAGGGTGACCACATAGATGTGTAGTAATAGTATCATGTTGTTAACAGTACTGTGTGCTGAATTAATTGTGGGTATATCACAGCATGCCTGATGCAGTAAGTGTGTGATTGTCATGTCCTGTTGTCTACACCCATGATAAGTACCATAGTGTATCATCTGCACATGTTGGCATACTGGTGGTAATGATGTCAACAGAAGGCTACATACATAGGTAGCACAGGGGATAGGGTAATGAATGTAGTAATACACAATGATGGACATGTAAATTGCAAGTGGCATGTTGCCCACACTAGACTCTGCATTGCAGATGTTTGAGGATGTTGATATGTGTGCAGTACTACACGACTGGTACAGGACACACAGGAGCACCCTAGCACTGCATGCTCACATCTCATACCATGCTAGACAGCCCCAACACACATAACTAACTGTCACAGGTGGGAGAGCCCCCATATATGTCAGGGATACTGTGGTGGCAGGCCAGGGAGCATACATCCTACTAAGTATGGAACCACTGAGTGAAGGCTCAGTGTCTGTTATTTGACATGTGTATTACTGCAGGTATGAGCACATGGGTTTCTATCCAGTTATTGTACATCCTGACAGTACATGGTCTGTACACTTGTGTGCACTGAGACTGGACCCTAGCCATCTGACCCATGTATTTCCATGTACATGTGCATAGTGCCTGCATATTTGCAGTGTTACCTACTGGAACTGGTACAGCTTGTTTGTTGTACAATGGACTACATGCAGCCCTGTTTACTGTAGCTTTGTTTGCATGCATGTTTGCTTGCAATTACCCTGGAATACTGATCACACCTGCAATGCATAGTTATAGAGCTACTGTGGACTCCTAGTGCCATCTGCCTAGCCTACTATATGTATGTCCATGTCCCACTTGACAGGATGTCACTGTTTGTCCTGTTCACATGTACATTGCCTGTGACACAGTGCATATGACCTACCTGGCATGTGTCCACGTGAGCAGTCATATATGCTACTGCTAACTAATCACAGGCACTACACCTTCACACATTCATCTTCTGTTGAACTACCTGCTTTGCTAGGGACGGCCTGCACCTGTCACCCCTGGGCTTTCAGATATTGGCAAAGGCTCTTGCTACCCCCATAGTGCCTATGTTAGGCAGGGCTCAAATGACAAACCCACCTTCATAGGTATCACAAGGGATAAGAAACTAAGAGCAATGCTACCCAACGCCAGAAGTCTAAACCTCCAGATGCATGCACCCAAAACACTCCTTGGCATGGAAAACATCGATATCTGTGCAGTAACAGATGCCTGGTTCAGGGCTACTGAGAGCCCACCAGCACTACCGGGTTTAACCCGGTTGATTTCTTTGAAACAGTCACCAAGGCCATTGACGAGGGGAAGGTGGTTCACACAGCCTACCTGGACCTTGCAAAAGCCTTCACAACAATACCCCACTTGAGCATTCTAGAGAAGCTCACCAGCTTAAATATAAGCCCCTATGTCACTAGATGGATTGCACAGTGGCTCAAGGACAGAACCCACATGGTTAGCATTGCTGGAGCCATGCCAGACCACACAACAGTTATGGGTTGTGTCCCACAAGGCTCAGTCCTGGGACCCTCTTGTTTGGTATATATTTATTGGAGGTACAGGCCAACACGGACGGACTGTGGCTGTCCAAATATGCAGATGACTGCAAACTGGCCACCATAATCGACTCTCCAGCTGACACAAGCATCTTCCAAAGGGGCATCATAGCAACAGACAACTTGTGCCAGAGCCATGGCCTTCTGCTGAACAGTGTTTAGAAAGGGGAATGTGCATCCTGTAGTCTGTTCACCTAGTTGCCAAAAGGGACATTGTCCTCACACACACTAACCCCCCTCAGCCAAAAACACACACTTGCAGGATTCAAACCCCTATCTGACTATGTTATAACACTTGAGATGGATGCATTAGCAGAGCACGCTATTTGCATTACTGGGAGTTTTCCCTTCTCCTGCTGTACTTATAGAGTGCTGACATCATCAGTGTTTAGAAAAGGGAATGTGCATCCTGTAGTGTGTTTTCCTAGTTGCCAAAAGGGACACTTCCTTCACACACACAAACCCCTCTCAAACAAACACACACACTTGCCATTCGCAGGATTCAAACCCCTACCTATGTTATGACACTTGAGACAGACACATTAGCAGAGCGCGCTATTCGCATTACTGGGAGTTTTCCCTTCTCCTGCTGTACTTATAGAGTGCTGACATCATCAGTGTTTAGAAAAGGGAATGAGTATCCTGTAGTCTGTTCACCTAGTTGCCAAAAGGGACATTGTCCTCACACACACTAACTCCCCTCAGCCAAAAATACACACTTGCCAATTGCAGGATTCAAACCCCTATCTGACTATGTTATGACACTTGAGACGGATGCATTAGCAGAGCGCGCTATTCGCATTATTGGAAGGTTTCTTTTCTCCTGCTGTACTTATAGGGTGCTGACATCATCGGTGTTTAGAAAGGGAATGTGCATCCTGTAGTGTGTTTTCCTAGTTGTCAAAAGGGACATTTCCCTCACACACACAAACCCCCCTCAGACAAACACACACACTTGCCATTCGCAGGATTCAAACCCCTAACTAACTATGTTATGACATTTGAGACGGATACATTAGCAGAGCATGCTATTCGCATTACTGGAAGTTTTCTGTTCTCCTGCTGTACTTATAGAGTGCTGACATCATCAGTGTTTAGAAAAGGGAATGAGCATCCTGTAGTCTGTTCATCTAGTTGCCAAAAGGGACATTGTCCTCACACACACTAACCCCCCTCAGCCAAAAACACACACTTGCCAATTGCAAGATTCAAACCCCTATCTGACTATGTTATGACACTTGAGACAGATGCATTAGCAGAGCACGCTATTTACATTACGGGGAGCTTTGTCTTCTCCTGCTGTACTTATAGAGTGCTGACATCATCAGTGTTTAGAAAAGGGAATGTGCATCCTGTAGTGTGTTTTCCTAGTTGCCAAAAGGGACATTTCCCTCACACACACCTCCCTCAGACAAACACATACACTTGCCATTCGCAGGATTCAAACCCCTACCTAAGTATGTTATGACACTTGAGACGGACGCATTAGCAGAGTGCGCTATTCGCATTACTGGAAGGTTTCTTTTCTCCTGCTGTACTTATAGGGTGCTGACATCATCGGTGTTTAGAAAGGGAATGTGCATCCTGTAGTGTGTTTTCCTAGTTGCCAAGGGACATTTCCCTCACACACACAAACCCCCCTCAGACAAACACACACACTTGCCATTCGCATGATTCAAACCCCTTCCTAATTATGTTATGACATTTGAGACGAACACATTAGCAGAGCGCACTATTCACATTACTGGAAGTTTTCCCTTCTCCTGCTGTACTTATAGAGTGCTGACATCATCAGTGTTTAGAAAAGGGAATGAGCATCCTGTAGTCTGTTCACCTAGTTGCCAAAAGGGACATTGTCCTCACACACACTAACCCCCCTCAGCCAAAAACACACACTTGCCAATTGCACGATTCAAACCCCTATCTGACTATGTTATGACACTTGAGATGGATGCATTAGCAGAGCACGCTATTTGCATTACTGGGTGCTTTCCCTTCTCCTGCTGTACTTATAGAGTGCTGACATCATCAGTGTTTAGAAAAAGGAATGTGCATCCTGTAGTGTGTTTTCCTAGTTGCCAAAAGGGACATTTCCCTCACACACACAAACTCCCCTCAGACAAACACACGCATTTGCCATTCGCAGGATTCAAACCCCTACCTAGCTATGTTATGACACTTGAGACGGACGCATTAGCGGAGCGCGCTATTCGCATTACTGGGAGGTTTCTTTTCTCCTGCTGTACTTATAGGGTGCTGACATCATCGGTGTTTAGAAAGGGAATGTGCATCCTGTAGTGTGTTTTCCTAGTTGCCAAAAGGGACATTTCTCTCCCACTGACTTACACACACACACACCAACCCCACTCACACACACACTGAGCATTTGCAGGATTTGAAACCCCTACCTAACTATGTTATGACACTTGAGACAGACGCATTAGCGGAGCACGCTATTCGGATTACTGAGAAGCTTTTTTTCTCCTGCTGTACTTATAGGGTGCTGACATCATCTGTGTTTAGAAAGGGGAATGTGCATCCTGTGGGGAGGCAGACACCAAGCACACTCTGGCTAAGCTGTCATTCCCTAGGGCAAACAGCCTAGTGTTGACCTCTACACCCATATGTTTAATTGTCAAATGCACATTATTTGTTGCTGATAGACTGTTTGCACATCTTTATTGCCATAGCATTCCCTGTTTGTATGAACAACTTGTGCATCTGTGGAAGATGTTTGCATATGGGAGGGATCCACTATATCACGTATGTCTCTGTAGTCATTTAACTGTGTGCACTGGGCAGACTGCTGTAATGTGGTTGGTTCCTGGAATAACACATAACAATACCAGGTATGTGTGTCCAACTGCTAAACCGAGATTTGGCCTAAGTGTGTGAGCATGCCCAGTTCAGCCTTCCCATGGCATGTTGTCAAAGTGTGTGAGCATGCCCAGTGTGAGCATTCCATATGTTGGACTCTGCAGCCCACCACATTTGTGGATGAGTGTGAACTTCAACAACTATCACCCATTTATGGTTGTGTGTGGTGTGTCATGTTGTGTAGTTACGGTACAACTGCTTTGTGTGTGAACACAACAGGATTATACTGTGCCTGCAGTGTTTGCATGGGATACTTTGCATACAGTTGTCAACATCCTTTCACACTGACCTAACACTGTAGTACTGTATAGTGTACTGGTAGTACTTTGACTGTGGTGGACAGTATCCTGGGCTTTACTGCTATCACTGCTTTACATTTCGATAGTGGGCACAACAGCCTGGTTAGGGGCCAGTTGTGTACATCTGACCATGTTGCATTCTGTTCAGATATGAACTACTTAAACCAGGCTTGTCCAACATTGGTAGTGTATTCCACAACATAGGTGTACATTTGCAAACACTAGCGATGTGCCCTAGTCCATGTCTAATGCTAGTTGGAGAGTGTGTTTGTCCTTCAACACACATTGTAAGTGGAGTTTGCCATGACATATGTCATGGTTAGTATACTGTGCCTCTGTCTACCTGTGACATGACAGTGATACCCAGGATAAATCTACCATCTCCCATCCACTCATCAGGATTCCTATTGAGGAAGATTGATATGTGACTCTATGGGTAGCCTGTGCTGGGGGTTCACTCATGGGTGGGAGTGGCTTCTGTGTTATGGATCACGCAGTACAGCTTGTCCTATGTAAGTCAGTGCTGGGGTTCAGGTCTCTCATGTGCATAGCTCACTGCCATTCAGATTGTACAAGGTGCAGCATGTTTATTGATGCCAGCAACACAGGCAACACATGGCATCTGTGCAAGCTCTTTGATACTCCTGATGAGGTACTGTTGGGGACTTTACGGTTGATGGTGGTGTCTGCTGAGGTACATCCCACAGGGGCTATTGTTGTCAATTGTGCCGCTGATGAAGGATGACTGCAGAGCCACAATGACCTCCCCTTATCTAGATCTGACAGCCTTCATGATTAGGTGGGTATATGGTATGTTTCTGTAAACACTACAGCACATGTTTGTCCAATGCAGGATATCTATCACCTTGTGTCCCCAGGTCTCTCATTACATGTTAACTACATAATGGGTTAACACCTATGTGGTAATTGGTGGGCACTTACTGTATATCCACGGGGGTTGACTATACACGTTTCTGCACTTAGCTTGCTGACATGGCTATGGCACCAGTTGTCTGTTTCTATGTGGCCCTTTTGTGGGATGCTTGTGTCAGCTGGTGGATCATATGTGGTGAGCAGTTTGTAGTCCTCTGCAAACATGTTCGGACACAGTCTTTCCATGTTTGCCTGTACCTATGGGACATATATACCAGACGAGGGAGATCCCAGGACAAAGCCTTGTGGGATGCCAGTTATATCTGGTTTGTAGTCTGACATGGCTGCAGCATGTCTGACCATGTCTGTTCTGTCCTTGGTCTGGTTTGCAACCCCTCTACTGACATGTGGGTTTATATTTAAGCTGGTGAGCCTATCTATAATGAACACGTAGGGTATTGTATAGAAGCCTTTGCAAGGTCCAGCTACACTGTGTGGAACACATTGCCCTCGTCAATGACCTTAATAACTGTTTCAATTGAGTCAAACATGGTTAGGGGCAGGATCTGCACTTGAGAAGGCCACACTGGGTTGGGTCCGGTGTCAGTAGGTCCCCAATATCTTTATGTCTGTGGTACATGCTGATCCTTTCCATAGCTGTGCAAACCGAGCTTCTCAGGATTCTGGGGTAGTAGTGTTCAGTATCCATTCAGGCAACACCTTTGTTGAGAAGGACCACTGTTGTTGTACACTGCTCTTTGGGTACATATTCTGTGGTAAGGCTGACATTGAGCAGTAGTGTGGTTTGGCATTCCATTCATCTTGGAGTCCATGTTGCACTAAGCCCAGGACACCATCTCATACCATTGCTGCTGTGTGTTTTGCTTTGTAGATGTTGGCTGTTACCTCAGCATCTGCAATGTCAGGGGGCCAGCAGTCTGCTCGGATAGATATTCTGCATTGGGGGGGGGGGGGTTTGCACTGCACCTGTCAGGATGTATGTTGGCAATATGTGTGTGTGTTTGTGATATTTGTGTGATTCGGGGCATATCTGTGAATTCCCAACATGGTTCCTACCATCAGTTGTGAAAGCCTTGGGATTATCCTTAGTGTCCTGTACAATTTTTATCTTCATAGGTTCATAGGTTCATACTAGGCTATCCACCCTGGGCATTTGTTAGCCTAGCCAGAGTGTGTGTGGCTTTTGACACCCCTTGCTATGTGAATATAGCCTCCAGTTTGGATGGATGGTTGCATCTCTCACATATATTTGTATTTCTTGGGTGGAGTTGGGGGTTGTCTGTGTACTTGGGGCAGGTGTAACATTGCCTCAGGATTCACAGATTCCACTTGTTGTGGCTGGCCTTAGTGGATTGCATGTGTGGACAGATTTTATTGCCATACTACTGATCAGTGATTACTTCATTGTTCATGTTTGCTCTATCATGTAGTAGCTTCCTCATTCTCTTGCATGTTTTGGTTATGGCTGGTGTCCACCATGCCAGATTTAGGCACTGTGTCTTGTTTTAATTTAGGACTGCATAATCCAAGCATTCCTGGCAGTGTTCATGGAATGGCTGTATTACAGGTTCTGAGGTGTGGCCCATATTTTGCACCTGCACGGGACCTTTAATGGATTCCACATCAGTTTGGAGGAGTGCAAATATTGCTTAACACATGTTTTCCACTGTGGTTTTCTGGCCAGGGACTGTAGTCAGGATTTGTATATCCAGTGTGATTACTCTATGGTCTGGTTTTACCAGTGAGCAATACACTTCTCATCTTGCCATCCAGTACCCATGTTGCTGATTATCACATCCAGTATGCTTACCCCTCTTGTGGGAGTGGTATGTTGTTCCTGGGCCTTTTGGTTTGTGGATTCTATGAACTTTTGTCCTACACTGTTGGAGCAGGTATAATGCTCCCAGTCTATGTCTGGGTATTTGCAGTCACCCAATATAATGTGGTTTGGAGGACTTGATATATTCATGTATTCCAGCATAGGCCGGATGCAGTTCCTGGTGTTGGGACAGTAGTCTGTAGCAGGCTATGAACTGGGGGGCAGTTTTAGCCACTGTTACTTGAGCATGGCTAGTCCATGCTGCTTTTTGTTGTGGTACCGACATGGGGGTGTGGTTATCCTTGACAATTCTTGCTAGTCACCCTCCTTTTGTAGCTTGTTCCAAGTTTTGAGGCTGTACAGCACAGTATGAGGTGTAACCTGGTAGTGTTAGGGTGCTGTTGTGAGCCTTGCCTCAGTTTTTTGTTACAGCACAGTTATCAACATTCTCCATACTGGGTGAGTTTAGACTGCATGCATCTTGCTGTTTCAACTTATCCCTTATCTTATTCTTATCCCTTCTGGTACCTATGGAGATAGGTTTGTGTTTTGAGCCTTACCTATTCAGGGCACACTGTGGGTGACAACAGCCTTTGCCAGTATCCATACGGCCTGCACTGATAGGTGCACGCCAGTCCTAGCAGGTGGTGCATCATGTCATGCTCAGCATGTCATCCCAGACTGGCACACATTGGGTCCCCTTTGACTAACTGCGATACTTCAGTCAATTGTTGCACTTGATCATCTCGTTGTCATGTTGTGGCATGATGCTTGGTGAGGGTAGGATGTTAGTCAGGGTCCTCAGGTGTGCATATAGTACTTGGTGTTACATTACTTAACACATAGCATTCATGCCTCAGGTGGTGCTGCAGGGCTGCCTCTGTTGGATGCACATATTACACTTCCCTGTACATGTTTGAGAGCAGGTTGTGTCACGTTAGGCATCCCTGTTACTATATGAGTGAGTCAGAGAGGGGTATCATTCCCAGGGTTCCTACTGTGCCAGTGTATGTACTATGCGTTGCCTCTTTGCCAAGGCCAGGGCATACTGGGCACGCCTCCTTCTGCCTACTGGGGCAGGCTCAGGTTGTTCCTCCTCCGAGTCACGCTCTGCCTGTGATGGCCTTGGCAATGGTGGGGGGCTGTTTGGCTCAGCCCTATGCTGGTCCTGCTGCAGCTGTTTTCGCAAGATCATATTATGTAGCATAGCACATACCATGACAATTTGGGTACATGTAGTTGGTGTGTACTGCAAGGCTCCACCAGATGTGTCCAGACACCGGAACCATGACTTGAGCAGCCCAAACACATGCTCTATTACATTACGTGTTTGTGCGTGTGCCTCATTATGGCATTCCTGTTCAGGTGTGTGTGCATTTCTGATGGGTGTCATCAGCCACGGCTCCAGTGCATAACCTGCATCCCCCACTAGGTGTCTGTGCGGGATGTCCCCATTGGCAAATGTCTGGTACAGCTGCGTCAAATGCCAGATGTGGGAATCGTGGTAGCTCCCAGGACAGCCAGCACACACATTCATTATTATGCCCTGGGCATCACACACGACCTGGCAGTTGATGGAGGGGAAGCCCTTGCGGTTGATGTATGCCCTACCCGCTCACCGGCTGGTGCTTTGATGCGTATGTGCGTGCAGTCTATTGCACCCACTACCTCAGGGTATTCCGCTATTTGCTGGAAGAGACGCATATTGCTGGCCAATACCTCATGGGCATTGGGGAAATATACATGATCACCGACATGTGCTGACATGGCATCCAGGAACTGGTGCAGTACCCTGGAAGCTGATGTCTGTGATATCCCCATCATATCACCAGTTGGTCTCTGGAAGGTACCTGTTGCTAGTATTCTTAGGCCAACACATACCTTGGTTTCCACTGGGATGGGTTCCCCTCTGTTGGTTCTGTGTGTGAGGAGTGGCCTGCACAGCTCCACTATTTGCTGCAGGAGGTCTCTGTCCACTCTATAGCGCTCTACTATCTCCAGCTCATGTAACCCGTGGTAGGTGACCCTGGGCCTGTACACTCTTCTCCGTCTCCTCACTGTGGGTTGTCTGGCACCATCTGCATTGTCACCACCCTCAGCAAGTCGCCTATGTCTCATTATGACAGCTATGGCAGCTCCTAAAATTTCTGCTCTGAGTTCAGCTTTTTCAGTTTTCACTTCTGATAACTTAACTCCTGTCTTGCAGTGTCTCTTGAGAGAAACATTCTGCACTGCTGTTTGCAGAGTTTTAAGTGCTGGGCTGGGCTAGTATTCTGCCTGTACAATTGCCTGCATCTAATTGTTTTCACCTGCTAGCTCCAGCAGTATTCCCTGCTAACTTCCTACTACATCTGTTGCTTCCTTTTTCCTTTCTGTTTCCTCAGGGTGGAGCCGTGTGCAAACCAGCAGAAACACGCTCACAGTGGCTTACACGCGCGCACACATACTTACACAGTTCAGAATCTGCTTATTCGGTTTTAAACGCGTGCATGCCCATGCAAATGGTGTTAAACATCTCCCAACACGCTCCCACATGCTCAGTCTGCCTTACACGCACGCACACTGTCTTACTCGTGCTTCATGGCGCGCACACGTGCGCATACACGTCCAGCAAGAAACTTTGGTGTAGGCAACAGTGTACACCTTCCATTTCTTGACTTTCTCATGTTTACTTAGTGGCACACCTCTTTCCTTGATATCTGTCTGACATCTGTCATGTAACTCTAACCTCCAATGAACTGCATTTCTTTCTACCATTCCCCCCTGTGATGTCACCTATCTCCTACTCTGTTCCTCCCCCTTATGTAACTCTTACACTACTCAGAATGTGCTCATTTGCTATGTGACAGTGGAATTCAGTATCCTTACACTCATTTGCATCAGATTGCCTACTAATGCTTAGTTACATCTCTTAGACTCAGCTTCCCCCCTTAGCAACCACTACACGGTGGCCATGTTGGTTTTGCTCTGCTGGTCCCTGCATTGACATTCCATGTATTGCATAAAACCTACATTTGTAGGTTTAAAACCTTCGTTTTTATGTTCTATACAGCGCAGCCCGCTTTGCTGGGCTGCACTGGGTTTAAACATCGGCAATCGCCGAAAAAAAAAATTATATTTCCCATATATTTGCATCAGGTTACCTTGCCAATGGCCACATATTTGGCCATTGGCATGCTGCCTGACACATATGCACCCTTTATTTAGAGCTGACATGGCTCCATTGCCGTTTTTGCAGAAACGTACTCAGTTGTCAACTGAGTACATTTCTGCAGCTAACACGGCTCTTACACGGGCTGTTCTGGGCTTCCTGGATCGCTAATCAGCCTCATTTGCATGCTATTCAGCTGCAAGTGAGGTGATTAGCTTATCCACGCCACTCTGTAAGAGCCGTTTTAGCTTGACTCTTACACGGACTTTGGGCTGTTCCTGGATCGCGAAGGCTGCATGGAGTCTTACACTACTCTTAGATTCCGTGCAAGCCTTCGTGAATCCTGCCCATTATTTCTTCTCAAATACACAAGCACATGCTAAAACACACACACACACACACACACACACACACATATATATATATATATATATATATATATATAAAAAAAATATATATATATATATATATATATATATATATACACTAAGTCATATATATATATATATATATATATATATATATATATATATATTCATATATATATATATATATATATATATATATATATATATATATATGTTGTTGTCTTTTGGCTTTTCCCGGTTAGGGGTTGCCACAGCGGAACTCCGGTCCGCTAATGATTGGCATAGATTTTCACGAACGCTGAGGTGCCAGCTCGACATTCAACCTTCAATGAAGGCACGCCCATTTACACATGTGTTTTGAGCGCTCACCCAACCGTGGGGAGGACATGCAGACTCCACACAGAAGGCAATCCCCGCACTCCAGCCGAGAATCGAACGGGAGAACCTCTTGCTGTGAGGCAACAACGCTATATATATATATATATATATATATATATATATATATATATATATATATATATAGATAGATATATATAAAGAAATAATGTATTTTATATTGCTAATGACTTTAAGGGAACTAGTTCTATTAATGAGTTGATTGAGGGAAAGCTTTCATTGGTTATGAGTTGTATTTAAACTGGTTTTACTTTGTTGCATTGTCTGATGAAGCAGCATGCTATGGCTGCGAAAATGCCTACTCTCTGAATAAATGCTCCTGTTTTAAACATTTATTTGTGTGGTTCAAGAGAAGTTTATTGTCATCGTATGGTTCACTTTACAGTTTTTGTTTGAATTATATATTAACATTGTATATTAAGAGATCTAACTATACTGATTAGAGCACAATGTATAATTAAAGATAATAAATGTGTCTCATACTGCTTGAAATTGTCTTTTTTTAATTTTCCCTTTCACATCACCTACTTTATCACATATCTTCGACTAAATCTAAGGTCTTTGTCAACTCTTCTTGCATCAGAAGTAGTTAGAATTCTCTGCCAATCTTCCTCTTAGACTGTTTGTATCAATTGTCTACCTCATTTTCTTACTGACAATGTAATCATCATAGGCACTGGCCTCCCCCATTTTACATTTAAGCACTCTGAGTGGTATTGATAAGTGAAGATTCCTACCCCCATTGGTAATCAGGCTCCTACTCCATCCTTCTTACCAGCCTATCTATAGGTGATTGGAGCCTTCACACCTCCCGCCAAATCTCAGTTTCAGTGAATGAGCTTTCATTACCCCACAGCCTATATTTTTAACAAACAGACTGACTTTCAGTTATACCTGTAGACAACCTGGAAAATACATGAAGCTGCCCAGTAAGCAGAAGTGGCAGCCATTTCATCTCACAGCTACCACCCAGCAGAGCTGCTACTTACTCCAATATGAATTCTGGTAGTGAACAGAGTATATTATTGACACCCCTTGCCTTTCACACTGTATGAATGTGAGTGCATCATTTAGCAGTACCCCTCACTGCCATGCACTACAGATTCCTGCCTGCGTGCTGTCATGATGCCCAGGAGGTACATGGCACTTGTCATCTGTGCCTTATTTGCACTCTGTATGGTAGTTGGTGCAGCATAACACATTAGCTGTTATTCAGCTTGTTTCATACTTGGATCCTTTCCACTTGTCTTGGAAGTATACCTTAGGACACTCCACTGTCGTTTCACAGTAGCTTCTAGCTAGCATGCTGAGTTCTTAAATCTCATCCAGTGGTACTGAAAATTATAAATATTAATAAATAGCTTATTACTTCTAGTATCTAGCATTTGTTTGAGTGCCCATGTACCAGGTGTTGTTTTAATAATAATTTTTTTGTTGTTGTTGTTGTTGTTGTCAAATTAAGAATATCAATGCCCAGTCCTTTATATAACTTCAAAACAATTTATTCTATATTATCTTACATCTATAACCTTAAAAACAATTTATTCTACATATATTATAGCTACTGCTAGCCAACAATGGGTAAAATGACAGTTTTAGATATACAGATAATTAGTCAAGCAACAGGAGATACTGCAATAAAGTCTTGGAAAACACAACTTTTATGTAAAAATAGCAAATATTTATTACGTAGTAACAATTTCAACTAAAAATAAGTGAGACCTGTAGCATCATTGCTTTTAAGGCATGCTGAATTACTGCACTGTACAATACGTTCCTTTTTACAAAGTAAGAAAAAAATTGTCTTCAAAACACTTAAACGTCAAGTGTAGCAATCAAATGGTGTTATGCGTGATTTTATTTCAAACATGGAAGGTATATATGATCTGAAACTGGAGCCATGAAGTATAGTGTGCTAAGACCTTCATTTCTTAGCCTAGTGAGTAAAATGTCATATTTGACTGAACAGAGAGGGATAGCAGGAAAATAGCACTCTTTCCTGCAATTAGGTGTAAATTGTCCTATGGTGTAAGAAAATCAGAGTTGTTTTGTTTAGTTGGGTTGTATGTGCAGCGGTAAAACACAGTTATGTTCTTTCTATATAAATATATTTCCTTATGCAGCTGTTAGTTTTATGTTGTTTGGATATGCTGTGGCAAACAACACAGCATGATGTCGGTTACCTGTAAATAAGTTAGTTTATGTAGCTGGGAGTTTTGTGAAGATAGGGTTATATGTATATTTTGGCTGGATAATAATGCTCTAACTGTTGAATTATTGTTATATGACCCCTTATACCTAATGCTACTGCAAATACTGCTATCTCTACAGAAATTTATTTATTGACTACTGACTATGACCATTGAAAAGCTGCAGAAATACCCTACATCCAAAGTAATGATAAAAACACACACACACACACACACACACACACACACACACACACACACACACACACACACACACACACACACACACACACATATATATATATATATATATATAGAACCCTATCATATGATAGAAACCTCATTTGACTGAAACACATTTGACTGGAACCATAAGACTGAAATTTCATAAGACTGAAAAGTCACTTGACTGAATCCCATAAGACTGAAACCCATAATACTGAATTTCAACATACTAAATTGTAAACTGTACTATGTAAAACCAGACTAGGTGGGGGGCTATGCCCCCCACAACCCCCAATATTGGGGGCTGCACCCACGCCCCCCTAACTATATATACTAACTCCAGGATTGCACTACAGTGGGGAAAAGGGTATATACCTTTCATTTACCTTACAGTAATCTACATGCTGCCACTACGATGCCCTTTTTCCCATATACCTTTCACTTACCTTACAGTAGTCTACATGCTGCCACTACTATGCCCTTTTAGTATGTCAAATGAGGTTTCTATCATATGATAGGGATATATATATATATATATATATATATATATATATATATATATATATATACATGGGAACTTAATATTGTTGACTTTATAGTTGATCAACATCTGTTTAGGTGACAAAATCTGGGCTACTAAACAGATGGTTGACAGTTGTGCAAGATCACACAATATTCGGGGCAGGAAAACATGCCCTTTCACCAATATTGAGCGATCTCAGAGTTAGTATATGCAATTAGGGTGGGGTGTGGAGGATGCAGTCCTCCACATGGAGGTGCACAACATTGTTTTTTTGCTTGTTTTTTCTTAGTTTTGCATGAACCGAGCCTGTTGATCAGCACATGTGTAATAGCATGTTGATGTTTACAATGTCAGCATTTTCTGGTTGACAATGTGAATGTTGATGTTTGGGTCATTAGGATGAAACTCAGTAAACTCATATTTTTATATATATATACACACATATATATATATATATATATATATATATATATATATATATATATATATATATACATACAAGTGTGTGTGTGTGTGTGTGTGTGTGTGTATGTGTGTGTGTGCTCATATATGGGAGTAGGGCAGCACTTCGAACATTCTGTTAGTCATATGTTCTTAATGCTGGCATAAGCAGTTGTAAATACCTTTGACTGCAGGATGCTGGTATTACTTTATGGGAGGTCATGGTACAGCAGGGAGTGGGAATTTTCCCTTTCCTCACTGCTGTGTGATCTTGGAGTTGGCATATATATGTAACAGGGGACGGGGGGGGGGGGTGGGGGGGGGCAGGTGATGCAAAAAAAGAAATAGGTTTTCTTTTGTTTTTTGATATTTCAGTTTTCGACTTAAAACCTTCTTAGTGTGTGGTTTTCAGTGTGTGTGTTATTCACATTCATGGGAATATAACATATATATATATATATATATATATATATATATATATATAAAGTTGTTACTGATGGAGTTACTGCATATCAGCAAATCAAATGGCATTAGAAATACTCAATTTAGGGATCTAAACCTCTTTTGCAACATCAACAGAATGGTTTGGAAGGACATGTATATCTCGCAGAAGATACCGCTGCTATGGTGTAGACTCCCAATCCTCATAAAACAAAGTTCATCCTTTCCAGTTTCAAGCACAACTGAAATCTATGGATGAGAAATAGATAATTTACCCCGGGACTGCCCCCTGTATTGTTAATGGACAAAGGCAGCTTCAAAATGCTTTATCACACCATCATGGGTCCTCTCAAATTATCTATGGTATGATCCCACTTATTCTCATTTTTGTTTGTGTCTTTCGGCTTTTCCAGGTTAGGGGTCACCACAGCGGAACTCTGGTCTGCTAATGATTGGTAGTGGATTTTTACGTACCGGGTTACCAGCCCTGACACACAACCTTCAGAGAAGGCACGCCCCGTTCATGTATGCCTCCACACAGAAGACGCTCTAGCTGAGAATCGAACAGGACAACGTCTTGCTATGAGGCGACAATGCTCTCATTAGGGGTAATATATAATTAGTGACCATGGGATGGGTAAAGTCAATCTATAACCAACTGTAATAGGTTATTTCAAGCACAAAAAGGGAAATTTGTTAGATTTAAAATGGCCCACAAGGACAGCTAGCCTAGTACTTACCTGTGAACCTATAAAGGTAACCAGTGCAGATCTAAGACAGTAGTGAAATAGAGCAACCCACCAATATCCCCATTATCTGTGATGAAGTAAATGAGTCATATAGTTAAACAATATATTCTCACATAGCAGATACAATCCTAGTAAAATTATATATATATATATATATATATATATATATATATATATATATATATACATACACACACACACACATATATACACACAAACACACACACACATATATATATATATATATATATATATATATATATATATATATATATATGTATATGGGTCCCCTTCACATGGTCGACTTTTCATAAAGTCGACTTTCATATGGCCGAGACCATATGATCGACTTTTGAAAAGCTGACCATAGGTTACTGGTATCTCCGCACAGTGCGGAATGGGAAAATTTCCCACTCCGTACTGTAGTGTGATCCCAGAGTTGGTATATTTAAGTTACGGGGGTGTGGGGGCAGAGCCCCCCATGGGGGGGTGCAGGGGGGCAGAACCCCCCTGCTAACAGTTTAAGGAAAGTGTTTGTTGTGTGTTTATGTTTACTTTACATAGTCGGCATTCTGAAAGTCGATCATATGGTCTCGGCCATATGAAAGTCGACTTTCTGAAATGTCGACCATGTAAAGTAGTCCCATATATATATATATATATATATATATATATATATATATATAAATGTATGTATATGTATGAGTTTAAAATTATTTATCTAAGAAACTTTTCATCTAATCAGAAACCATCTGAAAAATTAATCTAATGCATGTTTAGGGTGGCATTCATAGTCCTGGATTTCTTACATGCATCGAGATTATCTGTGAAGACTGCCAATATGCCTATATGGACATAAACTAAGCACAAGTTATCAGCTCTGGCTAAGGAAATATGAAGATGTTTTGATAAACACACCTACGTAAGGCAGAAGCATAAAATACCTGAAGATAAGTTTATGGGAAAGACTACATGAATGCTTTGTATGATTTTGTATGTACTCAAATATTGTAGACAAACGTGACTATGCATAGTCAAGCTTGAAAGACTTAAGACAAGCAGCAGATTCCAGAGCTTTTATTGTCAGTATTTTAAAAGATAAAGGTGTTTGTTATGTTTTATACAGGGGCATCCATATGTGGGCACTCAATTTTTTCATTAAAGAGTGGAAATGAGGAGCTAGAAAAGACTGAAAAAGAGGTGACACAACGAAGTGCGAAATGCCACAGGAACCACATCAAAAGGGTTGTGATGGAGGAGGTGGGAGTGGAGGAGCACTATGTTTTTGCAGGGGATAGACCCCCTATTTTTTTTTTCAAATTTTTTTGTATAAGAGGTAGTGTGGGTGGGAAGTAGGTAAGAGGCTGTAGGACGGAGGATAAGGGAAGGAAGGGGCTGATGAGGAGTGGTGCCCAACAACAATTTCACATCCGCTAGGTCTCAAAGTTTTCCTACTGCAGTGGAGGACCCTAGTGTTGAGTGGGTATGGGCCTGTGCTGGTGCAGTGGTAATCTTTGACTGGGGCAGCAAGTCTTCCACTTGGTAAAGAGAAGCCTCGATTGGCTGAAGCTGTCTATGATCTTCTCCACCATATCTCCAAACAAGTTCTGAAGCTCCTGTTCAGTGATGATTGCCATGCTGCCAGATGCCAGGGCGCCTACAAGACCAGTGCCACCTCCCCAACCCCGTGAGGATGTCCCTGGATGAGCAGCAGATGAAAGTTCCTAACCTGGTAAGTACATGGCTGGGCTGCTCCTGAGGAAATTAAATCTGTAAAAAAATTAACAGAAATAGAAGATAAAGAAAGTAAAGATGGAATTTATAATCAAATAAGAAAAAGAGAGAAGGGGGAGAGAGAGAGAAAATACATACAATAAATTCACACAATGTTAGACAGCATTCAGTTTATTATAAGGCAATTTTCTTTTTATAAATTTTTATTGAACTAAAATGGAATGTATGGGAAGTGCTTATGATGGAACAATAATATAGGAACTGTTTATGTATACTTGGGAAGAATGAGTGTATTGCTATCAAGTTTTGATGGTGTTTACATTTTGTAGTTTACTATATTAGCATAAATGATACGCATTTTTTGCAAAACTGTACTGAAACCACCCTTAATATATCTAATAAAATCAGTTATAGACAACATACTGTAATCATTTTAGGACTTCTGTCAGTATCCTTTATAAATACTTGTAGCTATATACATAATAAAATCAGTTAATGACAGAATACTGCATTTATATATTCACATATATTTTAAATATGATTGCAGTACTGTACTGAAAGCACTGTAGGCTTTCAATTACTATCCATTATAAATATTTGCTGTTATATATAGCAATGAAATTAGTTAAAGGCAGAATACTGCATTTATTACTTTATTCATGATTACCAGTGGCTTCAACAAATCTTTTGAGTCTCCTACTATGTTGTGCTTCATTGTAACTAATCTCCTCATCTGCTAGATGGAGAAGACATATGGAATTGTTGTTTACATGTATTTCACCTTTTTTCCTTAACAGTGCTGCTCAAAGTATTAATGCAATGCAAGGCATTTTCTGTTGCATTTTCTTAGTATACCTAAACACTTCTACAATATGCAACACCACCACTGATCAACCATTCAAAACTAAATACATCACTATTCCTATTATATCACTCAGCTGGCCTTCCACCAGTAAGATTCTTTCACTGATTTTCACAAAGTTCATCCAACAGGCCTAGCCTCTTTTTAAGAATGGAGCACCCACCCCAACTCAACTTATCCTCAAAAATCTTAACATTTTAACTCCAGCTAACGTATACTCCTTTCTGTCTAAATTTCGACTCTGTTGCTCTCATAACTCATAATTTTTTGAGACTGCTAACCAGGCAGTATAAGATGAGTATATTCTAGAATCTCTTAGCAACACACTGGGGGGAATTCAGTAAAGCCTACATAATATTTATTTTTGTGTACGCATCGCAGTGCAAAAGATTTTAAATTCAGTTAGTGTCACTTAGCTGCTCGCCAGCATGTGCAAACAAGAAAAGTTCTGTGTGATGCAAATTACCTTTTAAGCTGGTGACTTTTTATGCAAATGACCCAGGTGGAGTGATCCAACAAGCATAAAAGCATCCATGCAGAACCTGTGTCTGTGTCCATAGTGTACATGGAAATTTTCCATGTACAGGACTGTCCATGGAAAGAAGGGGATATAAAAGTCTACAAATATGGACATAACTCCCCTGAAATGGTTTGATCACATACAGTGATGTGTGAAAAATGCATTGCTGATGTCTGCAAATGCAAGGAAATATGTAAAAATTATTTTTTTTGTTTAATGATTTTGGCATGTTTGCACTGTGTGCCACAGTATGCAAACATGCCTAACTGAAAAAAAAAAGGAAAAAAGTATTTTATAATACTTGTCAAAAATGTATTATAGGATGTTGTGCCAGGTCTGTACAATGGTGCATTGGTGCTGTTGCCTAGGACATACAGCTACGAATCATGTAGTTACCAGGTTATCAGCATGGATATGTATGTAAATGAGGTGAATTTGTTGAATCGCTAAAAGGAGCAACTATGTTGCAGACACCTTCCGTTTAGGTTGCTACATCATGTTCATATTAGCACTGCATATTGATGCCAGCAGGGGGTGTGTGTCCCATTACTTTTAGGAATTGTTTAAGGCCTGGTGCGTGTGTTTGCGTGGCACGCCACATAGCTGAGTGTACTCACGTGAGGCTTAATGTGTACCCACAGCAGACTAGTCATGTAACAGTCAAGATTTTGTAGGAGTGAATAAGCTATGCTGAGTGATGCAGCACACAGAGGCATAGTGCACACCAAAGTAGGGACATTAAATTATGTTAATTACAATTTAGGCAGGTTAAATGCATAATAAGTTACCAATCATACATGGTGGACCTACAGCAGACCTATATAAAGTATGCATACACCCTACAATCTTTTTTCCTCAGTACTCTGAAGCATTGGAGTACTGACTTGGAAATTTTAACTGATGAGATAATGCTAGGGGCTGCTGCAGCTATACTACAGCTGCATGTACTAGAGGCTGAAGTCAATGCTGCTGGTGCTGCTGACAATAGGCCTAGTCTGAGAAGGAGAAGAGTGTTCAGGCTCAGGGTAACCTTTTAGAAGCTACATGAGCTGGAGATTGTAGAGTGCTACAGGGTGGACAGGGACATATTATAAGAGATCACTGAGCTCTACCACTGTCAACTCAGAACCAGAGCCAACAGAGGGGAACCCATCCCAATGGAAACAAAGGTATGTGTAGCCCTTAGGATACTAGCTACAGGTACTTTTCAAAGACCAACTGGGGACATGATTGGGATGTCACAGGCATCTGCATCTAGAATACTCCACCATTTCTGGGATGCTATGCTACCACATGCCAGTGACCACATAGCGTTCTCCCTTTCCCTGAGTCGAAGGCCAGTAATATTCCACAGTTCTACCATGTAGCACACTACCCTGAGGTACTGGGTGCCATAGATTGCACCAATGTACATATCAATGCTCCACCTGGTGAGCAGGGTAGAATCTATGTTAACTCCAAGGGGTACCACTCCATCAACTGCCAGACCATGTGCAATGCCCAGGGGATTATCCTGAATGTGTGTGCTGGCAGCCCTGGCAGTTATCACAACTCCCATATCTGGTGAACATCACAGCTGTACCAGATGTTTGCTAGGGAGGGACATCCCACATGGCCATTTAGTGAGGGATGCTGACTACGCCCTGGAACCATAGATGATGACATCCATCAGAAATGCACACACACCCACAAAAGAATGCCATAGTGAGGCACACAAATAAACTAGGAACATCATAGAGCATGTATATGGGCTGCTAAAGTCAAGTTTCCAGTGTCTAGATAAATCTGGGGCAGCCCTGCAGTATTCTCCAGCCACATGTGCAGATATATTCACAGTATGTGTTATGCTACACAATATGATCCTGAGGGAAACAGCTGCAGCAGGAGCAAAGGGAAGGCATACACAGCCCTCCAGCAGTACCTAGGTCACCACAGCCACAGTCACAGGAGGACTTGTAGGAGTAACCCTCTGCTGATGTATCTATAGGCAGATGTAGGTGTGCTCAGCATGCCCTGGTATTGGCTAAGAGGTAATGCATAGCACATTCACTGACATCCTATGGACTAGGGATTAACACCTTACTCCTACTCATGTACACTAATTAAAAATGATGGCAGGCAACCCACACATCCTGTACTTACTCATGTATTGGCTGTGTACTGCTTGCATCAGATAGATTCAGCCCTAATGTACAGGTGTGTCATCTGCTGCATTTGCAAAATAAGTCCATATCCTCCACAGTACTCATAAGGATTATAATGATATGGCTTTGTATGTATGGATCTGGTACATTATGCAAGTAAATATAGTGGGCTACTTGCACAGAAGTTCCATCCATAGGGGACTACAGATACCCATTCCACTACCTTGTTTCCAGGATTATTCACTAGTCCCCAGGAATGGAATACTCATGCAGACCTTCTGCAACAGCATACTGGTACATCTGTCAAGGGAGATGTTAGACAATGGAGGTAACATAATAGTCAGACTACTGTGTATCCCAGCAGAACAAGTGGTGGTGTTCCACCATCCCCAACACAGCAGTGTTCCCTTGTAACTGCTGTAACACACACTCATCAATGGTATATCAGCATACCAGGCAGTCTCAGGACAGTAACAAAGAAATTAATCATACATTCTCTATATCTTACTTAGCACTGGAATAACTATATATGTATGTCTGCAGTTGAATGTGTGATGAATGAATGCTGTCTGTCATGCAGCCTATGTGGCTCAAAGGACTGGGGCAATTAGGTTGTGTAGTAGCATTTAGGGTTCTAGATACAGACATATATGTATACATATTCTGTCTATCAGTATCTCAATCTCCATATATATATATATATATATATATATATATATATATATATATATATATATATATAAATGTATATAAAAATCTATATAAACACATGTCTAGCTATATAGATAGATAGATAGATAGATAGATACAGATATTTTATATACATAGACACATACATTTATGTCTGTACCTATACATCCACATAACAAATATACATATATCATACACACACACACACACACACACACACACACACACACACACACACACACACACACACACACACACACACACACATCCATTTATAGTTACGCCCTTGTTATCTACAGATATATGTTTATATGTCTGTGTATGTCTGCAGTGTCCTACATACCCTGATATTGGTGATTAAAGCTGCAATATGACACATATATAATGTTGCTCAAAGGATCAAATGGTAGGGTTCAACATTAGATAATACACTTCTCTGCAGCCCCCTGTGCTGCCGGATGTCACAATACATACATCAACAGGTGAATAGGTGGTGTTACGTAATATGTTGTGTATGCACTCACTGACAGGGCACATTGTTTTTGACCACATGCTTGCCCATCCAAATGCAAACAGCCACATATGGGCAAAATGGCTACTGCAGACACATAGCTAATGTAAACAACATTTATCTGACTGCAAGGCTACTAGATGTAGAGAACAGTTGAAAAGTAATGTCACTCTATAGCCCACATGTGCTGTTCAACACAATCCTAGTTTATATACCCTAGTATTTGCCTGCAGTCATGGGTAAATTAGACTTAAGCCATGGCATGTGCTGTGAATACTATGATCTCTATTGTGCAACAGTAGATAGGTATGGAGTTCTAATCTCACTCTGGTCCACTTTGTGTGTGCATGCATCTCCCTGCATAACAAATAGGAATCCCATATTCCAACGGGCCTGCACTGTTTGGCCATTGCAGGTGCTGCCGGCCTCCAAACCCCTTTCTTCCACAAGGCCTGTTAATGTCATGTACCTTAACACCACCAATTGCCATAGCACTGTCAGATTTAAGCCATTGTGTGTGCTGGAACTGCTCTCATCTGTAGAGTGAAATACTAGACAGGTAGGAGTTCTAATTTCACTTCAGTCCACTTGGTGTGTATGCATCCCTCTGCATAACAAATGGGAATCTCATATTTCAATGGGCCTGCACTTTTTGACCCTTGCAGGTGATTCCAGCCTTCAAACCCCTCTCTTCCACAAGGCCTGCTGATGTCATGTACCTTAACACTACCAATTACCATACAAATGGGAATCCCATGTTTCAATGGGCCTGCACTTTTTGGCCCTTGCAGGTGCTGTCATCCTCCAAACCCCTCTCTTCTACAAACATACTGATGTCATGTACCTTAACACTAACAATTGCCATAGTAATGTCAGACATAAGCCATGGCGCATGCTGCAAATACTGCTATCTGTAGTGTGTAACACTAGATAGGTAGGGTTCTAATCTCATTCCAGTTCATATGCTGTGTTTGTGTGTGTGTCCCCTGCAAAATAAATGTGATCACCACACTGATTTCGACAGAGGTGGGATTTTGCAGTACTTTGGCTGTCGTAGGTGATGCGCACCTACAAAGTCCTGACCAGAATAAGGCCTGTTGATGTCATCTACCATAACATTACCTAAAGAGATTTTAATAGCACACTTGAGGTGTGGCACGTATGTCAAGTACTGTGAGTTCTATTGTGTACCTTTAGATAGGTAGGTGTTCTAATCTAATTGGACCCATCTTAAATTGTGTATGCTGTGAACTGTTTTGTATAAATGAATTGAAAGTGGTAGTATTCTCACTGTAGCCAGGTGTGTGTGTGTGTGTGTGTGTGTGTGTGTGTGTGTGTGTGTGTGTGTGTGTGTGTGCAGATGTTACAGCATTTTACTTCAGTGTATGGGATCATAGGACCACTGGACAGCAGTAGCCTAATGGACACAGGTGACATCAAATTCTAGTCACATTCTAATCCTTATTGCACATATGGCACTGTCTACAAGGGACACACACAGAAGCCCTGTGGTGACTTGACAGTCATCCATGCAATCATGCAGATTGCATCTGCAGAGGGCCAATGAGGTGCACTGCTTACCATTAGGTGGGAGTCTGTTTCAGCAGTTTGTGACAGTGTGGTACACATATCTCCCCCACCAGCATGTATTATTAATGTCATATACTAGGTAATGGGACCTGATATCAACCTAGGCTACAGCCTACATGAACACAGGCAGGGACTTGCAGCACCTGATTACCAGCTTTGTCCCAGCCGAGTGGAGGATGCCACAGTCTTCCCTTTGCACAAAAGTGGAGTGCCCACTGATGCAGCAAATTATAGACCAATCAGCCTAAGTAGCCTGATCTGCAAGGTCATGTGATGGAGTATTAAGGAACTCATTAACAAGGACATTGGCAACCTCCAAACACTCAATCCCGTATAGTTTGGTTTTGTCAGGTGAGGTTATGCCTGTTAAATATGGTTGACTTCTTTGAGACAGTCTCCAAAGCCATGGATTAGGGGAAAATGATACATGCTGCCTACCTTGACCTGGCCAAAGCCTTCAATACTATTCCCCACTCAGGTAGAACAGATAAACTCTCTCAACTAAGCATCACTCTTTATGTTACCAGATGGGTGGCAAACTGGCTCACTGAGAGAACCCACCTACTCAAAATAGGGGAAGACACCTGAAGCAGTAGACCTGTAATGAGTGGTGTATGCCAGGGATTGGTCCTGTGGCCTATGTTGTTTGAGATATAGTTTGATGAGGTGCAGGCCAAAACCAGTGGGCTATGGCTGACCAAGTTTGCAGATGACCACAAGCTGGCCACTGTCATCAATTCCCCTAGTGATGTGGACATCCTCCAAGAGGGTCTCACCCAAACAAATGCCTGGTTCTGAAAACATGGCCTCAGACTGAACACTAAACAAATGCCTCAACATCCCCTTTGCGGAGAGTGATATCCCCATAAATTATCACAATAATAACAAGGATCTAAGTACCCAATCAGTCATGAGGGATATGGGCACCCAGGTTGATAGCAAACTGAATTTTGACCATCATATTGCCTCCATTGTACAGAAAGCTTTCTACATGGCCCACTTCATTAGGAAGGGTATGTCATCCAGGAACAAGGAGGTCATAACATCCCTGTATTCTCCTCTTATAAGACAAATTATTGAGTACAATGTCTCTTTCAGCATGTATCTCACAAAGCACATGCAACAGCTGGAGAGACCACAAAGGTTTTCACTAGGATAATCCAGGGCCTCAAACGTCTAACCAACACAGATAGGCAAAAAGCCCTGTCCCTCCAGTTTCATACAGACTCCTCAGAGGTGACCACTGTCTGGCATACACAGCAACCCTGCCTTGATGGGATTGCAGCATATATGCAAGTCAAGCTCCACTTGAATAAACCTCACGTGTGATCTAAACCTGGTCTGTGACATCAATAGGACTTGTTGGCGGGACAGATTTGTGTCCCAGAAACTCCACCTTCTATGGACTCCCTCACAATGCAAAGCCCAGTACCTCATTAACCTATTGTAAGTGCAACTTGGATAACTGGATGGGGATCAGAAAATACACCCCTGGGATTCCACCTCTGTCCCTGATGGACAGGGCATTGAGTGCTAACATGTCAGAACACAGGCTAAATTCTTGGGCAGCCTTGTAAGGGCCTCAGGGCCAATAGCCTAGTAACTTTCTATGAGCCTATGTCCTTACAGTGGATAATACATGTACCATTCCACTCATAGAGTTACAGCATGTCCAATACAGCAGGGTCACACAATGCCCTGTATGTAAGGCAGACATCACTTTTGAGTAGTCTATATGACACAAGGTATGACAGTAATTGCCCACAATCCTGTAGGTCAAATACTGTGGACTTGAAGTTCCCTTGTGAGGAAAGTTTGTGTTGTGTCCAACTGCCAGTGGTGCTTGCAAAGGTACATGAGAAAATGGCCATTGCAGTGAAATATTGGCATGCTGAGGGAAGAGCACACATAGGTTATAAACACAGTATTATTGAGTGACAATGCCCTCACTAGTGACATGAGCATGATATACTACCCATCTTACCCCTGGGGAGACATGGTGATTTATGGTAAAGTAGGTGTAAACCTGTGTGGCCAAGCCTGTGTGCCCATATATATCACCCCTGAGTATGTACATCAGGTGTGGCTAATGAAGTGCTGCTTAACAGGGACATTGCTGTTACTGATAAAAATGATATTACATACACATTTGCACAGGGTTACAGTCATAAGTATGCAAACAGGCATATGTTCATGAAGACCCTCTTGTGGGAAAGTGACATAACTAGGAGATTGTATGATGGCTCCCAGTTTGCTGTGCCATGATGTGCTTCATGTTTTCCTGTCAGCTACAGCCAAGTTTATGCAGTTGTACAGGTCGCACACCTTGCAGTGAAGATGTGGATGTCTGTGCATGCACAGAGAACTTATTCAACTCTGAAGTCATTACTCTGTCCTTGCTAGTCTGTACTGCATGTCAGGCTACCAGACAGCACACTGGATGTTGTGTGACATGATGTAGGAATATAGACATATTCTGGATACATAAATGTACATTCTGACATACATTGGACAACTGCGGGTACACACCCTTTGGTCAAAGGTGCCCACCCCTCTGCAGTACACCTCAGATCCCTGGCATGCAGACATGCACCATGATGCTGATGATGGTCAGTCTGCATAAGCTGCTGTGACATCCTGACTGGACAAACATCACTGCTTGCCAGAGCAACCTTGCATATGTATGTCAATGGACATTGTACATTATAGTGTGACATTGCAGCTGTGCTGCAACTCACCATCTACATATTACCCTACTGAAACCAAAGAACTTTGGAATATTAGACATAATACCTGGCACACTGTAATGATTGCCCTGATTGCTGCTCAAGGCATTTACCTGGTAAAGGGCATGTCAAGGCTACAGAGCCTTGCATGATGTGGGACAATTATGTGGATGAACAAACAGGCTGTGACCTGCATCTCATGTGAAGTTTGATACTAATGTTTTGCTTTTAGTGTGAGATGAGGTGTCAGGACATGGTGTCCCAGGAGAGAATGGTTGTGCTGAGACCAGCAGCTGTAATAGCCAGTCATCGGCAATTCAAGGGATGCCCATCTTGGCAGCCTTCCTCACAAGGTAATTGTGTCAGCACAGTACACACTATTTGAGTGGTGTACAGCTGCAGGATAACTGTGTAAACAGTGCCTTCTTACCTTTCCCAGAGTGTACGTATGAATTCCCCCCCCCCTACTACTTGCCTATGGTCTCTACAGACACAGACATGTTGGTAGACTACCTTCCTGGAAACCATGCTGGAATTAAAGTCAGTACATAGTTGCACACAGGGCAAGTAGCATGTAGTGACAACTGGTGCCCCCAGATGTCTCAGTAGTGTCACATTTACAGCCACAAAAACACTTATCATGGAAATGATCATGAACAATGTAGTACATCTGCAGACACTGGCCCAAATCCAGTTTGTGTTGTTCAAGGTCAGAACATGTCTACCTTAAGCTTTGTACTGAATTCATTGTTACAGATTGTGATGTATGAGGGGAAAATGACTCACCCCACCTACCAGGCCTGACAATGCATTTGTCAAAATTAGGCCATCAGGCATTGCGGACACACTGTGGAGGTGGTTTACAAACCTGCATGTCAGCCATTGGATAGCCAAGTGTCTGACAGTCATTATCTGGGAAGATAGTTTTTTGTAGACCAGAGCTACAATGAACCCAGTCATCAGTGGGCTACCCATGCACATCGTTCCTGGGACTACTCCTCCTAGCCATTCTCTTCTCTGCAGTCACGGCCACTGTCACTGACCTCAGACTGGTGACATTTGCAGATAAATGCAAATAAGGGACTGTCATTGTTTCGCACACAGAACCAACAGTTACCCAGGATGGGCTAACACACACATTCAGTTGCTGTCAGAGCCATTGACAAATACTACATGTCAAGGTATGCACAATGCTATACTTTTAGCAGTCAGCCACACCCTGGACAATACCATATTGTCTGCTCACTTCCAACAGTTGACACAGTAGGCAGGGACTTATGGACACAGCGAGAGATGTAGCCTTTGACTTTCACTGGTCAGTAAGATGTGGGACTTCATGGAATGTTGTACAAGTTATAGATAAAGGTATGGCATCTAAATCCCAGTATGTCATTGCAACACTGTATGTGGCACTCATCACACCTATCATTGAGTGCAATGACACCTGCTGTATGGAGGTACACAGGCATATCTGTCACCTGTAACAGCCACAGAGGTCCCACAGTAACCCGATACACAGTGTACATAACATGTCCAAAGCAGAATGTGTCAAGGCCAAAATTGTGTATTCTGCCCACTACATGCTTAGGAGGGGAGGAGAGGCATATGGCAGCCCTACAGGGAGCTGTCTTCTCCCACTGTATACCACCTGCACATCCAAGAAAGGACTAGTAGAGGACATATCTGTTGTACACAGGTGCACCTTGACTTTGGTATAAATGGGCCATGCTCGGGAGACAGGTATGTAACCATGACACTACATACTACATGTAACAGGCTCCCCATCCATGTGCACCACACCTCTGCTGTAAAACACATCATGTGTAAGTAACACAATGGGATGTAGAACAAGGCAATCATTACTGGATGAGGACAAATGTCTGTAGTGGACACAGGGTTGTGGATGGTGCAGCTTTTTATGCCACAGTTTGTAGATGTATCCATCAGCTACCAGAACCCTGCTTACACTTATCAAGGAAACCATCAGAGGTTACAGATGCAGGAGTAGGCTGCATGACACCATTGTCCCTGTTAGCCAGTGATACACAGATGAAGCTATAGAGCCATGCACCTCTACTGATTTACCTTTGTGAAGACATTTTGATTCTGGGCTGACATTCCTTCCTGTGCTCTGATGGTTACAGGTTTATTGTAGCACCATAGCCATAGGTGTGTCCCAAAAAATCTGGAATCTGAAATATAAGCAGTTCTATGCGACACCATTCTTTTTGTAAGTATACAGCCATTACAACATCATCCAACTTAATCTACACAACATGATGTGGTGTACTCAGTACAACCACCAGCAGACAATGTCTGTCAGTGACCAGTACAAGTAGCATGTGAAAGGCAACAGTGGATTAAAGGACTACATAGCAATTTAGATAGTCATCCTGTGTATCAGACACATAGCTTCATTTCCCTGCATCGCTGACAAGGATGACAAGGATGTGGCACAGGTATCATCACTTGCACAGGGTGTTGTGTGGTGGTGCAGGAGGCCAAGGCTGACCCAATAGGTTGGCAAGTGTGTGTGTGAGTCTGGAAGGGAAGCAGGCAAGATAGACCATGGAATGTACCATGTGTGTCTGCACGTGACCTGAATGTGACAGTGGTGTGTGAGTGTCTGCATGAACACAATCAAGCTCAGTGCTAGGCCTACATGACTGTATGTTGGACAGCTTTGAACCATGCATAGCAGAGCTGTCAGTTCGCCATCTCCACCCCCAAACACAGGAACTGCCTCTGCTGGGAGTTGCACTGACACCTCAATGCCCAAGGTCAGAAACAGTGCTACTACCTGAGGGTGACTACTTTCTGCTGGACCGTGTCCTCCACGAGAACACCCAGGACCAGGAGCCCATGGCCTGCCACATCTTTGTGTGGATAGCACACTTGCCCCTGGGGTGCTAGATGTACTGCCACTACAGGATCGTGACTGACCATGGCCATGTGGACTCTCAGCTGATGTAATTGCTGAACTACATCCACAGGTCCGATGCTCAAATCCAACCAGATGTTCCATCACAGACAATGACCATTCCAAGACAGATAATCTGCGATCTCTCTCAGACCACTGTCTTTCCACTGCATCAGTCAGTAGATCCAGTGTATCAGCAATGCAGTGGAAGCAGTCACAGATGTCAGACTGTTCTGCATTCATCTAGAAGTCCTTTCGGAATGTGCCTGTGCCTCTATGATGGCCCTAAATATATGCCGAGTGACACATGATGGGACACCTGCAAAAGGTGGTGGATGGACAGCAGGCCTCCCATGAGCATCCCTATCAATCCACCTGTGTGGAACCTCGCCATCTCTTTGGCTATGGCCAGTATCAACACTCACTGCGGCTATAGTGCCCACACCTTCCAGTTCAATGTCCCTGCCCTCTAACTGTTCAATATCTATGGCCTCAGGGGACTAGGTATGTATAGGCATATTGACTGTGTACAGTGAAAGTGAGGGCAGAGGAGGGATGTCAACCTCTGTGACAGATTCAGCCCCTGCAACCCGCACCTGTGCCTCACTTTGGCCACCATCAACATCAGTGTCTGAAGAGACACTGACATCAGGTTGTGAGGGGGACAGAGACCAACCCCCCTGGTCACCTGTGATAAAAAGGGAAAAACAGTACATTAGTACATGCACTACTATGCTCAACAGTACTATCTTGCAATATATGTCAAGCTGTATACAATGCTGTCAGTATTACAGACTTGTCTATCCCCCACCCTCATATACCAGGACCTGAGGACATTACTTTCTAAGAAACTTCTGTAGTTGCTTATAAATAATAAGCTCCTTATTCAAGACTCTCATGAGCAACAGTGATGTACACTGCTGACATTTGTCAACACTCTGCACAGTTGACACATAAGGTAAAATGAACTGTCCTACAAATACTGCAAATCTGTTAGTGTGGTCACAACTACAAGGCATAGTTATGACTGTAAACTATGTTCCATTTGTAAAACTCTGTGAGCTTGGCAACCATACAGACAGTACATCAATCCAGCTGGCAGGCCTGGAATGATGCTTTAGCAAGTAAAATGCACTCAATCTACATCTTTATCACAACAGTGTTATACTTACCAGGAGCAAGATCATGGCCACATCTGATTCCTGATGGTCCTGTGAAAAATTGAGGGAGAGGTAATGTAAACAGCAATCCATGTTGCACTATGAGAGGTTAATATGTTCACAGATCTCACATTTACAGTACATACTATGTTACTTGGTATGTAGGTCACAACCTGGCCATGAGATTCACACTGCAAATGACCCTCCCCAAAAAATAATACCTGACACCCATATAAAAGTATGTACAGCGTGAATCACCAAATGCTACAGTATTCCAATGCTTATCCAACTAAGGATACCTGGATGCTTCTCTTGTATGGAAACAATGGCACCCACATCCATGACATACCATATGATGGATGCCTGCATTCCTAGGTTCACTAGGAATTCCTCAGTGCCTGACAGCAGTTATTCTGCTGCAGACCCTCCATCAGTGACACTAAAATCCCTGGCCACATCTGCTGCTCTTCTGCAGGCAGAATGTATCATATCTGTGGCATGGTGTCGCACCTGCTCATATGTCCTGCTCTGTTGTCCAATGGTATTCACATTGCAAACCAGGTCAGCCCACAATGCTGCATGCCCTTCCCTGTTTGCCCCCCCCCCGGACACCAGGAGTTGGTGATGCTGATGCAGGCATCCAGGATAGCTTCATTCTCTGCCTCTGTAAAAGGGCTCTGGCATCTCAGATACATATCTCCTGAAAGACAACAAAATGTAAACATATGTCAGCATCAGATACTTGGCAGTATAGTATGTAGAGATGCAGCAATAACAGATGGCTATCAGTAATCACTGCTTGGTTGCACATCTCACATTCAACATCATGCAAATATAGTAAGGGTGCTGATGCGAGTAGAATACTTACAGTACTCATCTATCCATGCTTGTGCCATGACAGATACTGTTGTATGGTCACACAGCCAAAAGAAAAGTCCATTAAGTTGTGGCCCATATGTGTAACCCCCCCTCCTTGTAATATGTAAAACAAGCAGTGCCACACAGATAGCAGTGTAGTATTACCACCTCTATCAGCATTAAATTCCCAGGATAGTGGCATACCTATGTAACAGAAAGCATTCTACCCATACTGTTCACTAGTTCTTCTGTAGGTCTAACCTATCTGCAGATCAGTGATATGTCATATGTACAGTTTCATGCAAGGCTTACTGCTGTAATCCCCTTCCTCCTCAGTACAGGGACAAATGTGCATCATGTTGGAAACAAAATGGTTACATACCTGATGGAGTACAATACTCTTCTTTTGAACAATACTGATATATATATATATGTTGTGGCAATGAGTTGACTGCATAAAAAGTAACTCTCATACACAATGTTTTCCCTAGCTAGCTGTTTTTCTTTTTAAGATGGTTCTGCATTAGGGAGTGATTGCCTTAGAAGCAATCTATGCTTCTGAGCTGCAAACTGCAGCCAGCATATCTGCTTTGCATTATAATCAGCCAATCCCATGCAACCACTGAACAAGATATAAGGCCTCAGTATATTGGGTTTGGAAATAGTGGGTGACAGATCCTACATCATAGCAAAGAGGATGTCTGTAGCTGCTACTATTTACACATAAATGTGTGTGGAACAGGCTGGAGCTGAAGGTGATGCTGCAGGCAATAGGCATAAGCAGACATGGTGAACACTTTGCAGGACAACAAGCTGTAAGAGCAAGTGTGGGACCTGTGGCAGCCTTGTTTTATAGGCAGAGCCACATTGAGTTTAGCCACCCCACTGAGGAGTAAGGTATGTGTGTCAGGTAAGTGTGTCAGCCAACGGTATCAGTAAGACAATACAAGCCAAAGTGCTTGGTGTGTCCTACAAAACAGGTAGGAATACATTAACCATAATATCAGACAGGTGGACAACTGCCAGATCACATGTTATACCATGGCATTCCCCTGTTGAGTGTGTGTTGGCAACCCTTGTGTCTAGCTCGACCACCATATATGTATGTTACTTGTGCATCTGTGGTTGTCTGTGATATCACCAGCAAAACATTGTGGGCTGCAATGTTATATTACTGGGGCACAATTTCAGTACCCACGTAAGCATCCAGTGGGAATTCAGCCTACAGCATTACCTGTTGCCCTAGGAGTAGAATGAAAGTGGTCCTATCTGCATGCATCTGCTCTCCGTAATATAGATACAGATATTCCAAGTGTACTGCTTTGGGTGGATAAATAGGTGATGAGACATACATACACATCACACGTTATAATATTGATGGCCACATACATGTATTTTCATTGGTAGACACAGCTGTACTTGAACCCAGGACCATGTGTACAGGCTAATTTTCAGTACTATTTCTGTATGAATCTTTTAGTTGCTTTGCCCACCACACCGTTTAAACATGCTTAATGGGGAACTACAGCATTACCGTGTTTTGCCTTAAACGCCTGCTTTTATTAGCAGCTGTGTGGCTTGGTGGGGTAATCCACTGTTCTGTATGTGTGATGGTCCTGAGTTCAAAATAGGGAGCAGGTGTAATTTTTGAATGTGATTAATATTTTTACAAAAGCGTATATCAATGTAGCCCTATTTAGCATAGCTAGGCAATGTGGCGCACCATGCCGCATCATGCAAAAATTCTTTAAAGAAAAGAAAAATGGGGAGAAAGGACAGTGGTGAAAATGAGTACAAGCAGGGGGAAAAACATAGTGAAAGCAGGTAGAGATGTGCAAGATGGGTGTAGGAAAGAAGCATACCTATCCATTTCTTCATCAGTAACAACTGTGCATTTTAACAGATCTTTTAGCTGAATTTGGACTGTCACCCCCAGTGAAGGGTGGTGACAACCTAACTGCATTGTCAGGCCAATTGGACCAAATTATGTGTGTCCAGTGAACACGTGTGAAACAGAGAGCTACGTATGGAATGATATATATATCATATATATATTTTTTTTTAGGACAGGTGCCCGTTTTTTTTTTTTTTTAAGATGAGACTGGAATGTTGGGGAAGGGACATAGGTACATGTGGGGGAGGTAAGTTGAGAAGGTGAGGAAGCTTTTGGAGACAGACAAGACAGACAAGACAGCAGAGAGGGTTGGTGTGTGACACAAGAGGGGGGTGAACACCTTGGATAGGGAGGGTGTTGTGGAATCCTAGTCTCATGAACATCCACAAGGTAACAGCTCAACGCAAGTCCACACCAATGACACTGTCGGCAGTGCTCCTTCATTGGCCTTGTGGTGACAGTGGTGGAGGCTGGCATCCAGGACGAGGCTGCCACACCAGGTTGGTGAGCATACTCTTCATCCGGCACAGGCAACCTCCAACAGTTCAATAGAGCAACCTACGCACCATACCTAGCATTTCATCATGGGTGACAAAGTCACTCCCTCCACCGCTGGTCCCAGAGGGGGCCCAGCCCCAGCTCATGGGGTGGAACTACCCAGCACTGCAGGTAGTGCAGAGGCAGCAGAGGGGGCACCACCAGGCTGCAGCCCAGACATGCTGGGCCCCAGTGCCACGGCCAGGGTAGCCAAGGTAGGTGGATAACCTGGAAATGGCCTACCTTGTTGCACTGTAGTAAATTAGATATAAACATAAGTTAAGATTAGTAATAACCAAACCAATGTTAGTTTTAACATAATGCAACATAATATTGAGTAATCCAAATACATATTACAGTATATTATGTGGAACACAACAATAAATAACATAACAGTAAGTATGTTAACAGCAAACCAGAATGACTTAACCCATAAGGACAACATAACAGTTAATTTAAAATAATATATCAATATAAAATCATAATAATAAATAACATTAATAAATTAAAGAAGATAAGGGGTGGAGAGAGAAAGAAAAACATACCAATAGTGAACTCACAGATGATATTACTACACATACTACTAATACATACTTCTACAGGTGTGCAGTCTCAGTTGTGAGGATAGTGACTCAGATTCTTGTATAGATGATGTTGCATGTCCATACTTCTCAACGTGTTAGCAGGGGACAGTATGGGCCAAGCACTAACAAATGAAGGTACACAACTAAAGGGAACTGTTTCATATACTGTGCTTTTATGTTACTACCAAGGTGTTCTGTAAATGGATTTGCAAATAAATTGCATTCCAGGTAATCATTTATCTGATAATCAAGAACCAGACAGATTGGGCAGTTGCCATTACATTATGAAATATTGTAACATTTGAGAGGTATGTTCATGTACATTAAGAAGACTAGACAAGTCATGTCTTAGCTAACTGGCATGGAAGTAGAACCCACAAGCTCTGACTCCAGGGAACATGTGCACTTAATTTAACAATTGAATGGAGTCAGATTAAAACACACATGCAGTGAATGAGCCCTAGTGCAGTTATTTGAAAACCTAGGTTCATGGGTTCATAGGTAAGTACTAGACTATCTGCCCGAGGGGATCTATAAGCCTAGCCAGAATGTGTTGGCTTTTGCCGCCACCTTAGATTAGTTCCCTGTGCCTCAGTCCAGCAGAGCCATTAGTTCCCTGTGCCTCTGTCCAGCAGAGCCACTGCAGTGATCCCTGGATTCAATTTTCTGTTTCCCATCCACTCGTCAAGGTTTCTCTTGAACAGTGATAGTGAGCAGCTCTGCCTAATGTAGATTGGAGTCCTGTTCCAAAGCATGGGGAGTCTCTGGGACAGGAATCTATCCCTCCAGCATGTCCTAGTTATCACTGTGGTGAGGTTTAGATCCCTAGAGCATGTGGCTGTTGGGGATTTGTTTTTTTTTTTAGGTGGAGCATGTCCATCAATTCTGGGTTGGACATGGCCTTGTATATCAGGCAGAGATCACCTCTGAGTAAGCGGTATGCAACCAAGTACAGCTGGAGTTTCTTCAATCGTGCTGCATGGGGCATATGTTTGAAGCCAGTAATCTTCTTGGTGAAGTACTTCAGTGGTCTTTCCAGCTGTTGCAGGTGTCTTGTAAGGTACATCCCAAATGGGGCATTGTACTCTATGATGGGTCTGATGAGTGATGAGTAGAGGGGCACAATAACCTCTTTTGTTCTAGATGCGAACCCTTTTTTGATTAGGTGGGCCACATAGAAGGATCTTCTAACCACCTTGGCAATATGATTATCAAAGGAGAGATTACTATCTACTTAGGTCCCCAGATCCCTTATTACATTTTCTGTATTTAGGGGACTACCACGTACGTGGTAGTTCGTGGGTACTTTGTTTTTTCCAAAGGGATGACTATGCACTTTTTGGCATTTAGCTTGAGGCCATGATTTTGACACCAGGTATCCGTCTCAGTGAGATCCTTTTGGAGGATGTCTGTATCAGCTGGAGAGTCAATTATGGCCCCCAGTTTGCAGTCATCTGCGAACATGGTCAGCCATAGTCCTCCTGTGCTTGCCTGTAATTCTGAGAAGTATATACTGAACAGGATGGGTCCCAGGACTGAGCCCTGGGGGACGCCACTTGTAACTGGTTTAGAGTCGGACCTAGAGCCTGCAACTCTCACCATGTGGGTTCTATCTGTGAGCCAACTGGCAACCCATCTTGTGACGTAGGGGTTTATGTTCAGGCTGGTGAGCTTGCTTATAATAGTTAAACTCCTGGTGAAACTGCACAAAAATAATTCCAAAGAAAACACTTTAAATGCCAAAAGATTTAATAAAGTAAAGCTTTCGGGTTAACCACCCTTCATCAGTACATAAAGTTATTGGATCTCATCAACATTTAAATATGGATACCAATAAAATCACATGATTCAGCCAGCCTAACCTAACAGTATTAACTAACAATTAAATATTTAAATATTTGGTATGGTTATGGGCTCTTTAGGGGATGAGAGGTGGTTGAAGTTTGCACTAAACCTGTCTGCCAGAATGTTGTCAATATCAGTTGGTTCAGTGTATTTTGTGCCACTCTGCACTAACTCAGAGCAGATCTGAGAGTTTCCACTTAGGTTCTTGACATAGCTAAAGAATGCTTTGTGGTTATCTTTGGAGTCCTTGGCAATTTTTCTTTCGAAGCTAGCCTTGGATGATTTTATGAAGGATCATAGTTTCTTGCTGATACTGATCAGGGATATCTTTCCTTATCGGGATTTTACTCTTTTCTACACTAGTTTCCTCCTTCTATTGTATAGCTTGTTTATGGCAGGGGTCCATCAGACTGGTTTCCTTTTCTTGGAGGAGTGAGTCTTGGTTTTGCTTGGGATAGTAGGATCCATGCATTCTTGCAGGTGTTCATAGAGTGCCTTTGTAAGGGATTCAGCAGCTTGGACAGTGTTGTCCTTTAGCATGGGGGCTGTGAACCTTTCCACCTTGGTCTTAAGTAACGTGGCGTTTGCTTTTGAAAGCTTTTCACGGTGGTTTCCTTGATTGGGAGTGGGGGCAGAATGTGGATATCGAGAGTGATTAGTTTTTGTCTGATCTTACCAGTGAGGGTTTGACCACTGGTGTAGAACACCAGTCGCCCATGTTGGTGATGACCAGGTCCAATATGTTGTCACCTCTGGTGGGGGTGTTGACCAGTTGATCCAGGGTGTTTGAGTTTATAAATTCTAGGAAGCGTTGGGCAAGGGAGTTAGTACTTGAGTAGTTCTCCCAGTTAATGTTTGGGTAATTGAAATCACCCAATATTAGGGAGTTTGGTAGGACTTTCATATTTTCCAGTGTCTCCAGAAATGTGGAATGGGGGTCCTGGGTCATGGTGGGTGATCTGTAGTAAGCTACAATTTGAATTGCAGTTTTTCCCATTGTTAGTTGCACATGGATGATCTCTGAGGCATTGTGCTGTGGAGGTGTGGGTATCCTTGATGAATATGGATACACCCCCACCTTTTGTGTTTCGGTCCGGGTTCTGTGGCTGAAACGTATGGTATGAGTTATAGCCTGGTTGTGCTGGGGTGTTCTCTGGAGCTTTAAACCAGTTTTCTGTTACTGCACAGATATCAATGTTCTCCATACTGAGGAGTGCCTTGAGTGCATGCATTTTGAGGTTTAGACTTCTGGCATGTAGTAGCATTACCCTCAGTTTTTGGTTACTTGTGCTATTTATGGTGGTGGGTTTGTCTTTTGAGCCTTGCCTAAAAAAGGCACTATGGGAGCGGCAAAAGCCTTGGCTAGTATTCGAAAGCTTAAGGGTGACAGATGAAATCCATCTCTTGTGAAGCAACGTGGCTTATCGAGCATGTCATCCCAGGTGGACAGATACTGGATCCCCTTTGAATGACACCAGAAACTTAGCCAATTGTTGAAATTGATCATTTTTTCTTTATACTGTGGCATCATTCTTGGTGAGGGCAGGATGCTACTCAGGGTCATACTGGCCTGGGCTACATGATCAGAGAGCTCTTCCATGTCTCTTTTCATGTAGTCCAGGGAGGTACATCTCAGGTCATTCACACCAACATGGACAATGACAGAGTCATATTTGTACTTGTTCTGGAGTGACCTGAGTGCTTGTGTTATGTGGTGGATCCTAGCGCTCGACAGGCAGCTAACTGTAACCTTCTCCTTGTCCATCCTAGTTAGTGGGACATCAGTGTGCCTGACTATAGAGTCACCTTTTACTAATGTGCTGGGTATGTTATTTTGCCTTAAGGGCTGTGATTGTGTGGCACACTGATTATGTGAAGTATGTGTTTCATGGTTTGTGATGGGGTGTGGAGGTTGCTTGGGTGTCTGCTTTGGAGGTCTCCATTGCTTTTGCAGATTTTTATTTAGAGCCTCAGAGTATATTTTCGGGTATTTATGTGTGCTATTTGCTGGTGTTGGTTTAGTAGGTCTATGTGAGACTGGTGGAAAGTTGCAAGTATTTTCCTTCTCCTCTTGACTGTCAGTTCCAGTCTTGGGTTTAGAGAGCTTTACCTCCAGTTTGGCTGCATAATTGCATCACTCACATATATTAGTGTTTGGTGGTAGGAGGAAAGGGTTGTCTGTGTACATGAGGCAGTTGTAACATTGCCTCAAAATGCCCAGATTCACCAGTTGGACTGGAGAGTACACCTGAAACTGCCCTTTGGGCATGCCTGAATAGGTAAAGTGAGTTGTTTTACTGATTAGCTGGTAGGGACGAATAGAGAGCCTTGTCCTTCTGGACAGTATAGGGGTTCTAGTGCTAGGGTTAATTAGTGCTTGCTATGAGTTTTGAGCAAGTGCTGGGCTGTGAAATGAATGGTTTGAGTGCTACTTATTATAGAACAATCCTGCTTTAAACTTTATTGTTATTTTCCCCTTAAAATCTGTCATTTATACACATGATATCTGCCCAGAACATGGGCTACCTTACCCATATACTTTGTTCCTGGAGTGGGAGGAATAGAGAGCGTTATTTGGCTCAAACAGGCCTGAAGACAGTCCCAAACCATACTGTGGGTAGTACGCTACATTTCTCTTGCAATTATTTCTGCAGTCTTTATTAATTTCCTTTTTACAGTTGACTGGAGTCATATTAGAACACACATGCAGTGAATACAGCCCCACTGCAGTTATTTGCACACATTACTTATCAAAGCACAATCCTGCTTTAAATATTTTTGCTATTGTTCCTTAAAATCTGTCATTTATACACATGATATCAACCCAGAAAGTGGGCTCTCTTACCCATACACTTTGTTCCTGGAGTGGGAGGAATAGAGAGCATTATTTGACTCAAACTGGCCTGAAGACATCCCTGAACCATACTGTGGTTAGTACAATACATTTATCAGGCAATTACATCTGCAGTCTTTAGTAATTTCCTATTTACAGATGACTGGAGTCACATTAGAACACACATGCAGTGAATAGAGCCCTACTGCAGTTATTTGCACACATTACTTATAAAAGCACAATCCTGCTTTAAATGTTATTGTTTATTGTTTATTGCTCTACATTTATCAGAAAGTTTTCCTACTTACCACACTCATGCCTCATCTTGGCCAGGTGCCCTACATGAGAGTGGACATTGTGAGCCTATTCAGCTGCAGCTATTGGAAGAGAAGCAAACCATTATGCATATCAGTTTTGCATGGATTCAGCTTGTATATTAGTAAAGTAGTAGCAAACATACTTACATATCTGTGGCATATGCCCAGCCTTAGCCTCTTGGACCCAGGTGTCCAAGGTTCCCCTCTTCCTTTACTTCAGGTTGTTAATAGTGGTAACGACACTGCTCACCAGTGGGTGGAATACCAGTAGCACTGGTAAGATCCCTGGTCAACTGATTCCAGGCTTCAGCTTTACATTCTGAGCTCTGGTAATTGCCCTCCAACATCCGGGGTTCATAGTTTCAGACCAGGAATCCAACAAACACTCTGGACTCCTGCACACCCCCACCTCTGCACCCAAAAGCATGCTCCGTCACCAACACCACCAGGCATATCGACAGTTTACTATGGACTCTAATGAATGTTGTAAAATTCCCACCTATTGGCCTTAATATAGGCTGCTTTCCTGCCCTTACACATCATACTGTAACTTTCAAAAAAGTGCCACATTACTTAGCATCGAGCAAACCATTTTAGCGGAGCTGAGAATTGCACAAACTCGCACAACTGTGTTTCAGTGGAGTTTAGCAATGTGCAAACAAGAATAGCCATTGAACATGTTTAAGCAGTGCTTAGCATCACACAGCTTTTCCAAATGTAACAATTTTGTTTTTGTATTAAACCACCCTTTAGATCACCTCACACATTTTCACGGCATGAAATTTAAAAAGGTATGACTACTCAGGACTTGAACCATGCACCTACTACACTTTAGGCCATGACTCAACCTATTTAGTTATTAGATAGTGAGAAAACTAGTACGCCTAAGCTATCTGTTAGTCTTGCTAAGCACAGCACCATGCCACGTAAATGGCCATTCAAAAAAAAAAAAACAATTTATTACATCTGGTTTCTATTTTTAGATGTCTGGCAGGTGTCAGCTGTGTATGTGTAAGAGCAGCTCGGCATTGCTGCACACTGGGCTACTCTACACAAACAGGGATTAAGATAAATAAATAAATAATAAATAATGACATCCGGTTTCTATTTTTAGATGTCTAGCAGGTGTCAGCTGTGTATATGTAAGTGCAGCTCGATATCACTGCGCACAGAGCCACTCTATGCAAATGGGCATTAAAACAAACAAATAAATAAATAATTGCATTCAGTTTCTATTTTTAGATGTCTGGCAGGTGTCAGCTGTGTATGTGTAAGCACAGCTTGGCACTGCTCTGCTCCATGCCGCTTCGAGCAAACAGACATTAAAAAAAAAATTAATAAAATTCAAACATATTTATACACTAGCAGGGTACATCACAAGGATTCTTATCCTGTGCATAACATCTGTTCAGGAATATCCTGGACATTACACAACTACGGCACAGCCTCTACACTACTGCTTACATGGATTCAATATCTGTGTTACTGTGATCTCCCTCGGCAGCACACCATGATTAATTTGCATGGAGCACTGCCGAGAGGAAGCCATGGCCATGTACATGTGTACATTCTGTATGGGGTCTACACAGAGCCTACACATATTTTATTGAATCCTGGGGTCTGTATTTTACTACATAGTTAATACGCCACCACCAGAACCTCTCCTTACCTTACCTAACATTCTAAGAAATTCAGTGTTAACCCATCTATGACAGCACTTCCTCATAATTATCTTAGTGAGATCTGAGGTCTCATTTTACCTAAGCACTTCCCTTTTGTTCTGAAGGCAAGCTCTATCTTCACTCTCTTTTTGGCCATACTGTAAACATTTGTTTCCTCTTGTACTTCTACATTTAACTCTAACTATAATTCCCTTCTTCCTTTATACATTCTGACTTTCAGAACTACAGTGACAGTGTAGTAATTTTGTTTAAACAGAACTTGTCTTAGATAAGTTGTCCCATTCTTTTCCCTCCCTTCTTCCTTGACTAGATCCCTTGTACTGTCACTCCACTATTTTCACTTTGTGCCTCTGCTTATGTTCTTTTCACCTTTGGCCTATGCTTATGTCCTAACTATTTCATTCTTTATACAATTATTACAACAGTCTAGGCAGTAGGAATTGTGTAAGTTAATCTTTGCACAAAGCCTAGACAGCATCTAGGCTTTTAATCTTCTACTTCTGCCAGATCCTCTTTCTTCTCAGTCTTTTATTGCCTATCCGAACAGCTCTGCTACACTTTTACTCCAACAGTCCAGATGGTAGCTAGACTTTGCTACTTAACCAAGGCACAAAACCTGGGTGGCAGGCAGGCTGTAATACTTAACCAATGCACACAGCCTACGTGGCAAGTAGGCTGTGTTGCTTAATCAATGCACACAGCCTAGTTGGCAGGCAGGCTGTACTACTTAACCAATGCAGACAGCGTAGGTGGTAAGTAGGTTGTGTTAATTAACCAATACACAAAGCCTGGTTTGCAAGCAAGCTGTGTTACTTAACCTGTGTACACAGCCTAGATGGCAGGTAGGCTGTGGTCTTTCTCTTGTCTGTCCATTTTCACTCTTTGCCTACATGGTAGGCTACATTTACAGTTAATTTAACTCATAGTCTGGGTGGCAGATACAGGCTGCACTTTCAGATCATTTCCTGACAGCCTTTGTAGCTGATAAAGTAAACTATCTTCTTCTTTGTAGAACTTCTACTATTTAACTGTATGGAATACAGTGGATTTATAGCAATATTTTAGATGGGTTTATTTCTTTTACTCACCCTTCCACCTTCTCTTATTAGTATGGAAAAGGCATTGTTGCACTCTTTATTGCCATCAACTCTTACCAGCCCTTTCTCTCCATTTTACCACCTTTCTTGAGTTCCAAGTAAGTACCCTGATAAATTATCTATTACACACCTGACATTTCCCCATCCATGCTCTGTCTCTGTTTTTACAAGTTATAACCCCAACTATCTTGCAGACTTAAAATGCCAATTTTTAATTTGTCTGCACTTTTTGTAGCATGCTGTCTTACTATTATGTCTGTCACTTTAGCCTATAGTTTGTTCATTATAGATGATTTGCTTTTTTCTCATCCATGTCAGGAACCCTACAGTTATATTCAGGCCCATTACTGGTAAATAAGAATAAACAATCTACTGACTGGCACCAGCAATAAACTCACTTATGCTACTAGGAAACAGTTTCCTTTGTAATCCATACTCCTACAGAGGTCACCTATCCCGATCCTGAAAACTAAGGATCTTCACTCAAAATTCCACTGCGTCCTACTCAAATGTATATGTTCAAGAGATATCCTCTTGAACCCAGGACCACCTGAACTCAACCCTCAATTACAGAACTAAATCAACTATCATATGAAAAATAAAGACTTTGTAATTGCTTGTCTTAATGTAGGCAGTCTTAATAATAAATAGATTAGTCTTGAAACATGGCTGTTAACAGGAAATCCCCCTATTCTTGCTATATCAGAAACCTGGTTGACGAATGATTGCTGCCCCTCTGCTTTTATATAAGACAACTCCTAAACAAATAATGACAACAGACCAGGCCCAAGATCTAGTGGCAGTGCTTCAATTCTAATCAAAAGGAATATGTCTCTATTTTATATAAAACTTTACAACATATGCTCCCTAAAGGCATACATAACAACATAGTTATTCTTTGTGATTTCAATATCAGTGCTGTTGGGAATGACTCTCTAGCTCTTAATAAAATGTTGCAGCAGTTTAACATGCCCCAAATAATACAAACTACTACCTGAACCAGTACAACAACTAGCTCTAGCACCACACTTGACCTGATAATAACCAACATACAAAATAGGCTCCTTCACAATGAAATACTCCCCATTGATCTGAGTGACCAGTCATCCATTAAATCTATTTGATAATTCAAAACACATAAAAAAATCCTTAGTAACTAAAGGAAGATCTTTCCCTAAAAGTAAGTGACCAAATCTCAACACCCTACTCAGAGATATAGATTAGACTCCCCTGTATGCCATGTCTGACTCCATATCTACTTTAGAATGTTTCAGCACAAAATTTGCCACAATTTATGATACACTTTACCCCATTACAAAAATAAGGTTTTGATCACAGCGTCGCTCATGACTTTAAGTGGATATTAAAAACAAAATTTAAGTCAGACATTCAGCCTGGAAGAACTGAAAAAGGGACCCTACCAATACAAAGCTACATCAAACTTTTCTGAGTTTAAGGAAAGAAACAAGCATTACAAAAATACTGCAAAAGACTTGTACCTTAGACAGAAACAGGAGGCACACTTGTCTAGACCCAATCAGTTTTGGAAAGAAATAAAATGCTTAACAGGGCATTAAATTACTCTTCAGCTACCAAGAGTGAATCAATAACATGGAATCACTCCACCTTTGCTAATAGTTATTTTTTGCAGTCCACCATAACCAACACAATTTATTTCCTCCCACCAACAAAGAACAAGAACTTTCATCCCCTGATCTATACCCTCTAGTATCTTATGCAGCAACTTTTCACTTCTCTGAAATTGCAGACCAAATCCCTACTTCTTAAACTAAACAATTCAGGGTCTAAATCCAGCAATCATCATCCTACCTTCCTAAGGCTTCTACCCTCAGCCCTATTGCCAAAATATTTGAAAAACTTTTATACAAGGTGTGACGTCTGGTTAATATACCACCGGACTGCCAACAATTAAAGTGACATTCGGACAATATCCCACCAGACTGCCAACAATTAACATGATGTCTCCCACTATCTTGGGTCAGTAACTAAGGAGCTTCAATCCTTACTACTGACTCCAATGTGAGACAGTCACTTAAACAGGAGTAATATTTCACAACTGTCCCCAAAGCGCACAACAGGAACACATTCTAGCCTGGGACTGGACTGTATACTTCTGTCCATCCCTAATGTAACTCCTTATTACACACTTCAGAGCAATGTGCCCCAGTTTAAGACCTCTGATACACTCAAACTTAAATAAATTAAATCTCACACATCCAAACACTTCTGGGAAAGCCTGATACAGATTTCTGTTTCAATCCCCAAAATAATATGGCAATGCTGCCACCAATCAGAGTGTCCTCATGCCTATCTAAAGGAGTGTCCAATTATGAAAATTAAATATTAAAACAAATAGTAGCAAATGACTTAAGCAGCCAGGCTTTCAGAGTGGCCCGGGAAGTTATCAAGGCAAGTATAAGCACTCTCAAATCACTAAAGAAAAACACTAATTATCCAGCCCCAATGTAAGTTAATAAAAAAATGTAATATTAAGCAAAATGATTAAAAATATAAAACAGTAATTCCGAATAAACAAACAGAACTCAATCACCATGAAAATGAAATCAATACTGTAGGATAGAGATCCAACATTCAGAAAAACACTAACTGATCTATCTGATTAGTTATAATTTCTTAACTAATTGAAGAACACTGTCCCGCATCTAAACTAAATTATTACAGCAGAGCAAAGCAGGCTCACAGTTCTTGGTGAGTCCTTTTTGGGTATCTGCTGCACACTTCAACTGACAACTGACTGTAACTGACTGTAACTGTCTTCAGCAGGATCTTTTATAGACTAGCCCAACTTTCAATTATTCCAGTTCTAGTTTTCATTTCATATTTTTAAACTCAACCAACAGCTGTTTTCTAAAAGTTCCTTCCTGTCTTTCAGCTTTTGACAGTAACACATAGCAACTGTCAACATTCTGATTACATCATCTGCTGATCAGCTGAATCTGAGAGAGTTTGGCTTTAGAATCTCTCTTCACAAAGGTGCAGTCAGAAATGTAAAAGGACACTGTTCAAGTCTTTAAAACATTCTTTACAAACAGATCATAAATCAACATGTAAGAACTTATTTACAATATCATAGCTAGTCATGCTGGCATACAATAAACAGGACAATCTGAAATTACAGGGATGCTAGCACAGATGTCAGTGTCTAATTTCTTCAGATAAGGAACTACTTAAACACATTAACAGTTATGTTCTGTTATGTGATGCACATCATAGCTTTCACAATTATTTTGGTACCTTTACTGTTCTGGTAATGGCCACTGATACCATATATTGCAACCTGGATGAGTGACTTATTACTGCAGGTCTCTTTGTTGGAATGACAATGGCTAATGAAATGGTCAACCATATCTTTCTTAATAAACTCAAAAGACTCAACTGTGGAGATAAGTCTGTTTGTTGGTTTTGCAGCTATCTAAAAGACTTCCAAGTCCATAGTATTGTCTCATCCTCTACTGCTGGTGAACCTAATATAGGCGTACCACAAGGTTTTGTGCTAGATTATCTTCTGTTCTGTTCTGCTCTGTTCTCTCTCTCTCTTTGTTAATAATCTCCCTCTAGATTAACCAAATCTTAATTTATTAATGTATTCCGATGATATACTGGATTCATTTATAAGATGGACAAAAGTAATTAATGAAATTGTTATTTTTTATCTCACTCAAAATTGCTACTGCTGATGTACATTCCCTTGGCTAGCTTTTTGGAGTGTTACACCTAAATGTCATTTATATATTCCTCATGCTGTATGGAGCAGTATTAATGTTTTTTTTTTCTTTTTGGGGGGGGGGTGATATTTTTGCAGAAATAAATATTCTTCTGTGTGTAAGTACCATCTTTTAGTAAATGCTAAGTGTTTTGAGGTGATAAGGTGTGCCAGATGATCTTAGATGGGTCGACGTTATACTTCATGGTTGGGCAAAATCATAGGCATGTGACTTCATTTTGCCTTTTCTATATATGATTAGCTCAGACAATAACTTAGGCTACCTGTGCACTCATGCAACATTCTGTGGACTGCTGAGAACTTCTGTGGACTTTTCTGCTATCCCCTCCATGTTCTTGTGAACCCAAGGCCACATTCACAGGTAGTTGAGACCTAATTACGTGCATACATTGCCATATGCATTTGTGTATTACTTCGATTTATAAAGATAAATGTAAAAAGGCCTAATTTGCATAAAAATCACATAAATAACACCACCGTGTTAACTTGCAAATACTTGACTTACATAGCAATTGATCTGGGAAACTGTGCACCTTTTAAAGTAAGAGAAAATAAAATAAATATTGCAAATTAATATTAAACATTTCAAAATGATTTAAGATTATTGAATTCACTTCAAGAAATGCTTGTTTGACTGATATGATGGGCATATTGCAATGGATTTAATGAATATTGTAAAGGTGTCATTTGTAAATGAAAAATCATTACTGCAGCAGTGTAAATCGTTAGTGATCACTGAGAAAATCATTTATTTTGGTGTCATTCAGTGATTGTGCATACATAGTAGAAATGCAATAATTTAGTGTAGTATTGAACTAGAAAGGATGTTTTGTTAGCTCAACATACATGTGCCATTATTGGAATTTTTCTAATATACAGTGACAGTATTATGATTACAAGAAAGTGGTAGGGGCTAAAGGAAGGATGTCTCTTTTAATAAACTGCTTGCCCTACTGTTGTGAATGTATTCATAATAGTGCAAACATTACTTCAGCACAACTTTATGGCTGGACTATGACTCTACATGTATACCTAATTATGGGTTTATGTCACCTACGTTTTTATGAGGATGGCAGATATGCTTTCATTGTTGTATTGTTTGAATGATTATTACATTGTTTTTTGTGTTAAGACTATGGTATATTTTGTATGTGTAGTAATGATGCAAAACAAGGGATCAAGGCAGAGAAAGGACAAATTCAACCATGAGGAAAACTGTATCCTCATGGTAGCCCTTAGGACTTATGGCAAATATCTATTTGCTAAAGGGTACCCAAACAGGCTGAGGGCAAAAGCCTGGAATCTAATTGTAATAGATATTAATGCAGTCAGTGGAGGGAATCATATATTAAAATAGTACAAGAAGAGGACAAATGATATAATAGGATGTGCTAGTGCCAATGCAAGGCAGAATGCATTTGCATTTATCAGTACTGGCTGGGGGGAGGGGGGACTCCAACACTTATCCCTTTAACAGTAGATGAGGAATACCTCCACTCCATTCATTCAGATGAGTGAGACAGAGAAAATGATGGGAGTGATATAATCAGAAGGGGTGTGAACACTGGCTATGAATAATGTCCACAACAGCAACACAAGTCTGCTTAGGAAGGTTGGTTTAAAAACAGTAACATGTATTTATATAGACAATTGAATGCTGCCATAGAATGATTACATCAAACACGACAGTTACTATTAACAGCTGAACCTTCCACTTGTGCACATAATGTCAATGAAGGCAGTGTGCATAGTAAGTGTCCCCACAACTCCTTACTCAGCATAATTTAGTTTATACTACTTTTATATTGGTAAGGCTTTCAAATCATTTTTACAGAGTCAGTAGCAGAAGCAAACAGTTCTGCTATACCAATAAATGTTGAGGGGATCAGCAGCAGAATGGTAGTTAGTAATGATGATGATGATGATGATAATAATATAGTTATAGTTATGAGACAGCCTAAGGAAAGTGGCAGGCAGTCCCCCAAATTTAATGGCAGGATCTCACACCGCACAACATTTTAGTTACTCTGCAGCAAGTGACATTCACCTCTACACCATTATCTCCAAACTCAAGTGAACACTTCTAGGATGGTGGCAGAAATTCAGAGGTAACAGTGTCCACTATTTACAAAGGGTCACAAGTTGCATAAATGTGCAACAGATACCCCAGGAAACATGAAAAACACTGGCTGCCCAGCAGGAAAGATGCTGTGATATTGTTAGGGCTTGGAGTACTGTCACAGAGAGTCAGCTGGAAATGATCAGAGTCCTCCAGGGTATACATGAGGATTTATATTACTACATGGAAATAGCAGAGAGTAGGGATAATGCCATGATCACATGTAGTAGGATGGCACACCAAGCATCCATTGCCGCTTCCATTTGTACACTAGTTAGGACTTGCCAGACTTAAATAGGAGCCAGTGTTGGAAGGCAAAGAGGATGGGGTTCTGTGAGCACACATGGGGGAAGATCACATAAGACTACAAGTTTTTCTCAAGAAAGTACTGTAATTAGTAAGGGGGAAAAGCACAACAGATTTCATACAGGTGATGTTAGCATTCATCTACACCTAGCAGGACCTCTCATTTGAGGTCCCAGTCTAGCAGCACTGTCAGATCAGTCTCTGTAGAATCACCTGCATCAAGTAGGGCATGACATCAGACCAACTCACCTTCCAGGTCTCATGACAGCCTCTCTTCAAAATGACTTGCACTATCACCTAGCCTATTTTTGGGAGATGTGTATGACATATTTGACCATGACCTACTGTGATTCAAGCATGACATTTCTGTTATTTATAATTTGACATTCTCACACACACAGCAGTTATTAAATTGAAGGTGAATAAGTTATTAAATTAATTTAAACAAAAATAAAAAAAATAAAAATGGGGGCTTAGTAAATTTTTTAACTGTATGCATTTCATTCCTAGAATGGTGCTGCTTGAAATCTCATGGAACTGTGGAAAGAAAGCTGTATGTCATAACATAATCTCCTGTTTAGTATCTACTTCTCTGAAGTACAGGCTAACACAGAAGGTCTTTGGCTAACAAAGTTCGCAGATGACTGCAAACTAGGAGCCATAATCAAAACTCCTAATGATGTGGACATCCTACAAAAGGGCCTCACTGAGACAAATGCCTGGTGTCAAAGCCATGGCCTCAAGCTCAATGCCAAAACGTGTATTGCCATCCCTTTTGGTAAAAACTCTGTACCCATGAACTACTACATAGGCGGTAGTCTACTTCACACCGAAAGTGTGATGAGACCTTGGGACACAGGCGGACAGTAGTCTCTCCCTTGATAATCACATCGCCACAGTAGTCAGGAAATCCTTCTATGTGGCACACCTCATCACAAAAGGTTTTTCATCCAGGAAAAAAGGGGTCATTGTACCCCTCTACTCATCACTCATTAGACCCATCATAGAGTACAACGCCCCTTTTGGTATGTACCTCACAAGCCATCTACAACAACCTGAAAGTCTGCAGAAATACCTCACAAAGAGGATTACTGGCCTCAAACAGATGCCCTATGTAGACCGTCTCAAAAAACTCTAGCTTTAATCTGTCGCATATTGCCTACTCAGAGGCAATCTCTGCCTAACATACAAAGCTATGCCAAACCTAGAGCTGTTGGACATGCTCCACTTAAAGAAATACCAATCCCTCTGAGCTACACACTCTAGGGACCTAAACCTTGTCACCACGGTAAACAGAATATGCTGGAGGGATAGATTCCTGTCCCAGAGACTCCCCATACTCTGGAACAAACTACCTATCTATATCAAACAAAGCTCCTCATTAGCACTCTTCAAGAAAAATCTTGATGATTGGATGGGAGATAGGAAATTCACCCCGGGGATCACTTCTGTGGCTCTGCTTGACAGGGGCACAGGAAAATAATTTTCTTGTGTGTCAAAAGCCAGGGTACTGTTTGGCTAGGCTTATATAGGCCCTAGGGCCAATAGCCTAGTACCTACCTATGAACCTATGAACCTATGAAATGATTAACACCATTAATGCTTTATATATTGCTATTGTTACAGTTGGCAGTTACCTGTGACTTAAAGGTAATATTACATAGGTACTCAGGGAACCTCTAATAAGAAAATTAAAGATTAAAATGAATATTCTGCTATGTAAACTAACACTGTTTTCACTTCACCCTCACCATTCCACAAATAATTACTTGTTTTGTCTCTGAGGCCACACAGTATTTTGTATGACAGAATTAAATAATCTGATGTGCAGTACTTCAACAAATGACATATTTCAAACTGAGGAAACATTGCATAATATTAAAAATAAACAAT
>NC_056734.1:277156313-277253813 GCF_019279795.1 Protopterus annectens
ATTCAAAATATGAACACATAAGCAGTTTGTGTAGAGGACAAATGTAATTTATGAAATAGTTCACTGATTTGAAGAACAATCTCCTGCAAGTAATTAGCAGTAATGGGCTGTCTGTATCTAATCAGTCATCTCCGCTCCTTCCACTTTCATAGCTACACCATTACCTTTCTATAGTGTAGATTCAGCCCTCTGAGCACTGCGAAGATGCGAATGAGGTGTGAAATCATTAACATGTCTGAATTACCAAACCAATCACTTGGTGTGGGTATGTAAACCTGGTGTAGGTAGCTACATGATTGCATCCACATACCCTAGGACTGCAGGAAGACCAATGATAATTGTTAGCTGCTAATGGCTTGCAATTGTTACTGATTGCTCTGACTATACAAAAAGCAATGCTGAAATGACTGCTCTCTCTCAAGTGTTTGTATCATACAGAGTAGACTAACAATAAAAGGTGTAAGCACCTTGAGAGCTATGAGAACAACCGTAACAACACTGATATCCTTGTACTAAGAACACACTGTACTCTACTTAAAATCTGCCTGAAATGCTGATCAGCTAAATTACATATTGAAACAAAGTTGCAAATAAATGGCCATGACATTGCATTTCTGTAGTTAAGCTGAGAGCAGGGGGAGATGCTCAGAAAATAAAAGAAATAGCTGGCAGTGTTTGCAACCTGGCACTAAAATGCTGTGGGCTATTATCAGTTTAAAGTATTTGTCATATCACATTGTTCAAGATGTTCAAGCAAATGAGAAAGGAACAATTTTTGGTCCTCTGTTGGTGGCAGAGAGTTAAAAACACAAGTGAGTGTGTGTTGTTATTACACTGACTTGAGGGTTTAATTCCAGATAGTGTGCTGTCTGTCAGAGTTAATGCATATTTTCTGAGCATGTGATCAGGTTGTACCATACACATATCTAAGAAACTCCACAATCCTGCCTTTTCATTATTATTCCCTGACATTTGTTAATACTGACAGTTGTTTTTTTTTTATTTGTGTGTTCTCATTTACATGGAGTTTGGCAAAGCCCACCATTGAATGGCACTGTTTTGAAGCAGTGAATGAGTGTCAACTGCCTAAGGTACAAACTGCGAAAGTTAATCTGGCATGCTATTTGTAGTGCATTTTAGAGTGGAACAAATGTGCTTTCCCTCAGCACCCTGAGCAGCAGTAAGAGAACAAATTCTACATCACATCTAAGTATCATTGTAGCACATGGTAAGTGAAATTATTTTAAAGAAACAGAAAAGAGGATTCAGGGTTTGAATCCAGTTTGAAGCCCCATGCTGCTTGAGATTTTTGCAGCAGAAGTGAAAATGCAGCTTGTGTTTTGTTGTGTGGAATATAAGTTGTTATATATATTTTTTCCTGTGTAATTTCCACACTGCTTAGCAGAACACAAAAGTGGGCTCACAGATGAAGGAAAGAGTGAACTGTTTAATTTCTGTAACCCCTATTAGAGAAATCAGTTTTGGCACCAATGCTAGATGCTACTTCTTTACCTGCAAAGCCATATGTAGGGCATGAGCCTACTGCTGCTAGCTGGTCATCACTACACATAGTAGGATAGGATGGTTGCTTCACTACCAGACTAGTGCATGATCATGTTGTGCAGAATGCAACATGAAGTCAAAATCCTTCATGCAGTAGCTGTGTCATACTGAAGGGTACCCACAGACTCATCCAGGCACTTAAAATGACTCTTCAAGAGGCCAAAGGCCCTCTCAATGAAAATATAGGTCTGAGACAGAACTGTGTTGTATGTTTGTCTGCAGTTCATCTTGGATGTCCCACTGGTGTCATGAGCCATGGTTCCAGTGGATATCCAGCATCACCTGGAAGAAAAAAAAATGAGAGAGAAAAGAGTGAAGGAGAGGCAAAACAAACATAAATTGGCTTAGTATTCAACAATCAATTTTACCATAAATATCTACTTAAATAACATAGAAACTATTTCCACTTAGCAACAAGATGACCACTGGACATCCTAGCATGCAGGAAAAGGCAGTAGAGTGAGCTTGTATGCTACATAAGGGAATCATGTGCACTGCCAGGATGCTGAGCAGAGATGTTGGTGATGCACCCCCATGCATCACACACTACTTGGCAATTAATGGAATGGTAGCCTTTCCTATTGCGTTAATGCTCTCCCTGTGGACCACATGAGGACCTAATTGTAGCATGAGTGTAATCTATTGCACTGAGTACCTCAGGAAAAATGTGCCACCCCATAAAAGACATTCATAGTCCTGGCTTGGTCCTCAGATGACACTGGGAAATAGATGTGCCAATCCAAACATGCCAAGAGTACATCCAGGAAATCCTGCAGTATCCTTGAGGCAGAAGGCTGTGAGATACCCAATGTGTCCTCAGTCTGTCTCTGGAAGTTTCCTGTGGCATTTATAGTGAATGCTATACATACCTTTGTATCCATAGAGATAGGAAGGCCACATGTATTTCCCCCATGCCCCTGTTGGGGCTATACATACTCACTAAGGCCCTACAATATCTCTGGCCACTCTGAACCTATCAATTATCTCCTGATTGTCAAAATCATAGTGAGTGATTCTTTGCCTATATCTCCACATTCTTGTCCAGTAAGCACTGCTGGGTGCAAGCAGTTTTGGTTTAGCCAAGATAAGCATCTCATTCCAGGAAATAGCAAGGCTGAGAGCAAGTGACAGCATCACCACAGATTGCAAACTAGATAGAACAGGTTTGTCTCTGCCTTTTATAAAAATCTGCGGATGGTGTGGAAAAGAGTGAAACTTTTACTTTGAATTGCAAGTAGGCAAAAGAAGGTTTCATTACCATGTGCCGTTTTGCACCATTTCTCATTTGCATCTCCTAATGACTTAATTTGCGTATGCTTATTCTTGGTCATCTTATATGAAGTAAACTTCATGGCCTCTGTTAATAGAGGCTTTGCTGCACTCATTTGCAGACAGCACAGATAGCCTTTATGCATTCATATAATGACTATGAACACCCTCTTAATCGAAAACATGCTTAGTTGAATCACATTATATCCAAAACATTGTATACAGCAAATACTTCTCCCAAACATCTTTTATTGCAGGGGGACAAGCCCCTTTGCACACCCCATGTGGGGTGCTTTGCCCCAACAACTAACTATTTAAACTTCACAGTCACACAACCATGAAGAAAGGAGAGAACTCCTCATACAGTGAATCATTACAAGTGCACAAACACCAAATGCTAGCACTAGAGATACAACATAACAGTGGGCATTAGCATGGCACAAATACTGAACAACACTAATTTGCATTGCAATCTCTATGATCAAAAAACACACCAGCAATCATTTTCTATAGCCTTACACACTTCCCTAACAAAGGTGATTCAGTCATTTGTGTTATACCTAAATCAATAATACTGGAGGTATGTTTGCACAATCTAACCCTGTCATCAAACAGACCAATATCTGTCTCAAAGACAATGCGCCATAGCATAAGTTATTTACTGAAACACACAAAGTCTAAGACATCACATTAAGAATCAAGGGAAACCATTTATTTACAAATTTTGTTTTAGCACTCGGATTTATACCCTGGATTTCCAAGCCAGAAATCGTTTTCATCATGGCTATAACTTCTATCTTAGGAGGAACATTCTACTTCAATTTGTAAGTTACTACTTTCTCTACAACCAGCATCAATAGCTCAAGCAGTGGAGTTCTTTTCCAAAAGTACCCTTCAAATTTTGCAAAATAAAATAAAAATGCAATAATATGACATAGTGCACTAGATGATACTTTATCTTTTTCTGTAAATTTTGCCAGACGAAACTAGTTTTCTACATGAAATAATCCAACCTACTAAAGCACTAAATCCTTTGTTCAAAGTCAATAAATTTTAACCTTTCACTCCAGTGTGGTTTGGGTTGTTACTCCTGGGCTGAACAGCTGCCTTGGTTTGGATTATTTTGTGTCTGGCTTGTCCTACGTTTGTGGTTCTATAGTTCTCTACATTGCCAGAAAAATGTTCCCAGTCTCCTAGTTTCTGATATCCGCATTTCCATTACCCATTATTCACTTGTGGAAACAAGAATTACAAAGGGGAATAAAACTACTGAAATAGGCACTGCCATCCAAAAATCTGTAGTGACTTAAGTTTATAAAGTGTCTTAGAGGGAGTAACAAACTTGCCCAGAGATCTCCTGAGATGTGAAACTGCAGAGCCCTTTCCCAGATTAGCTTAAATGAGCATGTCTCCACCCTTCATGGGAGAAGCAATAAGCTTTACTATCTATACTTTCATTATCGGATTTTTCAACTTTAGCTTCCACAACCCACGTAATGAGATCTGGTTAATTTTTGTCTCTATATTCTTAAATAATTTAAGCCATCTACTATATGTTTGAGTTCTCATGCCACATTAAAGAATCCAGAAAATGCTCACATTTCAAAGCAAACTTACCATAGTCTGGAAAGGTAATGCCTGCATAAATATCTTCTTGAGCTTACTGACCAGGCAGTATAATATCTGAGATGCTTTCCTAACCACTTTTGCCTGTCTAAGACCCCATTGCACCATTGTGCTCAGCTGGGACTTGTTCTTACAGCCATAATTGAACCTCTTTTTTTTCAGGGATTTACCAAAGAAGTCTGAGACCCTTGCTTTACATGAACTACAAATCTTATACAATCCTTTGATTCTGCTACATTCCTCTGAATACATATCCTTCCAGATTGTACTATATTCTTTATTGTTTAAACTCTAAAATAACTTTAGAAATGCTGCTGTAGCATAAAACTTATAATGGTAGCAAGAAGCAATGTATCTTCCAAACTAGTCTACATTTTCCTTCCCTCCAGAGAAGGTACACTGCTTCCTATGTGAATTTGCAAAAATTGCTAATGTGGTAAGAAATGAAATTCAGTTTGCTAAGTATACCATCTTCAGGGGAATAAACCAGTCTAGAGCTTGTACCTTTCTCAACAAAGTCCAGCACTATATTTCTATACTTGCATGACTAGTGCTAATATTCATGAAATCAGCACGATGAGTGCTTTCAACCCAACTTCATTTGTTGTTTTATACATGCTACAAAATAAACGTACCACAAAAATGTAAACTGCAATTACAATTTGAAGTGGAAAGGGATGATGATGAAGTGGAGAGTATAAGGAAAGAATAGGATTTTGGATACAGAGATCTTAAAAGAATAACAATAGTCATGCAGAATATTATATTCATAAAGTAGCAGAAAGTACACCAATAACTAAGCCAAAACAGGAATGGAGAAAAGAGATTCTCCCGATAGGGTGACTGCAATTAGAAATTAGGGATAAGAGGGTGGCTGGAATTCACTGCAAGAAGATGGCAAAGGAACCAAGGTAGTGGAAACAAACAGAAAAGGGAATGTAACAAAAAGGGAAGAGGCCAAAAAGTCATTTGGATTGCAGGCTAGTGGTTGCCTTCCATATCAGGATTGATATCAGAGTATAGACAAAGAGAAATGGACAATGGAATCATAAATGAAAGACTTATACTGGTTGAATTTTTGACTGAATCTAGAACAGAGGCTTCTGTTAAAAAAGAGATAATTACTAGGGCATATAACATATGGCACAATAACTATAGGAATCAATTACAAGAGGTCAGAAAAGATTAGATTGGCAATTCACAAGGAAAGAATGGGAGGACATATATATGGACCCCAAATATGCAACAAAGTCTAGAAGATTTGAAATGTTTGCATAGATACATTTATACTCCAAGCAGACTCCATATAATTTTTCTGCAGGTAGATAACAAATGGAAGTGTGAAGGGATGGAAGAGGTAACTGAGAACATATGTTTTGGGAGTGTAATGAGTTGACAGCCTATAAAAATTCCCCTGTAGCATAACCTGTCAGGAATACTGGGTGATCAATTGAGTTTAACTAAGGAAATTTATTTATGGGATGCACTAAAAGCATATCTTTTTGTTAGAGTCATTGATTGGTTGTCATGCTGGGAAAGAGCACTACAGATGCAATGTTTGCTCCGAGAGTGTTGATGGAGAAGTACAGAGAAGGTCAGAAGGAGTTGCATTGTGTTTTTGTAGACTTAGTGAAAGCATATGACAGGGTGCCTATAGAGGAGTTGTGGTATTGTATGAGGAAGTCGGGAGTGTCAGAGAAGTATGTAAGAGTGGTACATGATATGTACGAGGGTAGTGTGACAGCAGTGAGGTCTGCAGTGGGAGTGATGGATGCGTTTAAGGTGGAGTTGGGGTTACATCAAGGATCAGCTCTGAGCCCATTCTTATTTGCAGTGGTGATGGACAGGTTGACAGATGAGATCAGACAGGAGTACCCGTGGACTATGATGTTTGCAGATGACATTTTGATCTGTAGTGAGAGAGGGAACAGGTGGAGGAGACCCTGGAGAGATGGAGATATGTTCTAGAGAGAAGAGAAATGAAGGTCAGCAGGACTAAGACAGAATATATGTGTGTGAATGAGAGGAAGGATAGAGGAATGATGAGGATGCAAGGAGTAGAGGTGGCGAAGGTGGATGAATTTAAATACTTGGGATCAATAGTTCAGAGTAACGGTGAGTGTGGAAGAGAGGTGAAGAAGAGAGTACAGGCAGGATGGAGGGGGTGGAGAACAGTGTCAGGAGTGATTTGTGACAGACGAGTACCAATAAGAGTGAAAGGGAAGGTCTACAAGAGGGTAGTGAGACCAGCTATGTCATATGGGTTGGAAACAGTGGCATTGACAAAAAGGCAGGTGTTTGAGCTGGATGTGGCAGAGTTAAAGATGTTAAGATTTGCACTGGGTGTGATGAGGGTGGACAGGATTAGGAATAAGTATATTAGAGGGTCAGCCCAGGGTGGAAGGTTTGGAGACAAAGCCAGAGAGGCAAGATTACATTTGTTTGGACATGTGCTGAGGAGGGATGCTGAGTATATTGGAAAAAAGATGCTAAGGATGAAGCTGCCAGGTAACAGGAAAAGAGGAAGGCCTAAGATAAGGATTATGGATGTGGTGAGAGAGGACATGCAGGTGGTTGGTGTGACAGAGCAAGATGCAGAGGACAGGAAGAAATGGAAACAGATGATTCGCTGTGGCGACTCCTAACAGGAACAGCCGAAAGAAGATGATGATTAATTGGTTGTGAAATAAAAAAAAATAGGACAACAAATTACATGAAATAAAGAAAAATGTGATAGGTTAAAATTAGAAAATCAGATGAATAAAAATAATAATACAGAAGGGGTTAATAAGCTAAGCAACAAATATTTGGAAATCTTAAAATTAAAATCAATCTTGAGAAATTTAAGATAATTAAGTTCTCTATTAACCCAAAATCTATGAACAATTTAGCAGTTTTCTTAGATGGATGAATGTATTTCAAAGAAAATCTGGTTTAACATTTAGCAAAGACAAAACAAAAATCCTACCTATAAATACAAACAAGAATCGAATCAAAAATAAATTCATTAAATATGTTGTCAAATATAAGAAAACAAATTATTTACTAATAGTTATAACAGATACAAAAGGTATAATAATTTATAATTATATTAACAATATAAACAATGTAAATAATCTAATAGACAAATGGAATACAATTTTCTTCACAATGGAAGAGAGGTTATCTATAATCAAAACGATTATCTTACCAAAAATCTTATATATTATACAATCACTACCATTACCCCCCCAAAAAAGTTGTATTCAAGAATTTAACACTTTAATTTTGAGATTTCTCTGGTATCCCAGTAAAGCAGGAGTTGCTTTAAATCATAATATGAGAAACTGAGCAGCAGGAGGATAGGGCTACCAGATCTAGAATTATATTCATTATCATCAATTACAAAAACAATTTATCTTTGGATTAACACTTACACAGCTGGGTGGAAAGAGTTTTTAGGAAATATTTTTTATGAATTCTAAACTTAAAAGATATTCTAATAATTATCTAAAACTAAATAACAGTCTACATTGGTTATTAAAGGATTACCTTATAGGAAAAAGTCATCAAACAAGTGACTCCTATTCCATTTCTAGTATAATAAACACATTAAAAATTTTATATATAGAAACCTGGTATATAAAGCATGGCTCTTCCTTGTATTTCCTATGGCAAGTACCCAAAATAACATCTCCACCTCAAAGTTAGAAACAATTATCACATTTAAAGAGAAAAATCTGCTATATTGGTTTTAATTAATGAAAGATGAAAAGCTACATTCTATTGATTATATTAAGAAGAAATATAATTTAGATAAAGACATGGGGCTAGATATACAATCATGCAGACAACATGTAGAAGGGGAAATTAAGTTAATGCACCTAAGGATAAGAGATCATATCTCAAAATTAATTGAATATCTAATATTCTTAATGCAATAAAACACATTGGGACAGGGTCTCTTATCTAAATTATATAAAGTTGTGAGGTGAGAAACTAAAGTTGAAATGATAATATCTGGAACTATTTTACCCAAACTAATAATAGACCTCCAAGTGAAGAAGATAAAAAGTAGTTCTAATATCTTCTAAATATACAACTTCATCTCTTAGATGAAATCTCTTTACTTGGAAATTTTTGCATAAATCTTTCTTAACACCACATATAATTGAATTAATGTTCAAGCAGAAACAGTTTTATTGGAAATGTAAGCAACAACTTAAAGTAGATTGGTGACGCATTTTTTGACCGTATTGTCTTAACACCTTATTGGAATAACATTAATCTCTTTTTACAGGCTTTTTTGGAGATAATTTTGTTTTATCTAAATCACTAATCCTTTTTAACAGCCCTATTCCTATATGTATTAAAAATGCAATATAGCATTTTGTGGTCTATACTATATATAGCGAGAAAGGTTATAACTCAGAATTGGAAGAATAAATCTACACCCTCCTTCAAAGAATTTATAAATATTGCAACTGAAGTCTGTCACTTGGAAATCATTTCAATTAAGTCAAGAACAACCAGGGTTACCTCTTGCCACACTGCATGGACAAAACTTAGAGATCTGCTTGACAAGCAAAAAATAACTGCATTTTAGATTTCACATAATATATAATAATTTGAATGACTTGATGGTCAATGGACACTCCTGTAAATAGTTTTTTTCTCTTTTGTGTGTGAGGTTTAGTTGATTTTTTTCATTTATATTCACACATTTTTTACTGTAAATATTGTGATTATTTTACAAATTGAAAATCCAATAAAAACTTAAAAAAGCAATTACTAGAAAATTTAAAATCAACATCTAAACCAAGTATAGTTGAAGTAATAAATATTGTAGCAAAGGTAAAAGATCAGGAGGTGGGATCTTTAGAAAAAGGAAGGAGTGAATTACATAGAAAAAATGGAAATTGAGGGAACAATACATGCATAACATGTTTTGGAGGAGGAATGTGGATTAATAGAAGGCAGGAATTTAATAATTTATGTATTGTTGTCTAGATTATAGGATATATATATAACAAATGTGATGTGTATAATGTTTGTAAATGTGAACTTGTTAATATGGTTTGATTACTTTTATATAAGTGCAAGTTTGCTTGTATCACAAGTGATACTCAGAAGTGTTTTAAAAAATTTAAACTACAATAATATTACACTGCTGTATAACACTAAATGCTATAAAAACATTTTACCATCTCAGCATGAAAACATTTTTCAAGTGACTTGTTAAAAACAAGGTGCTGTACATTGCAATATTAAACAAGAATTCTGAAACATCTCTTAATTTCTTATGAAATCTGTCTTCCATTACTCAGTGCTATTACTATACACCTTCTTAAGAAGTAAGTCAAATATTCATTTAAACTACATGCAAATCAAACTTTCTTCAAAAACATTTTAATTTTCCCACATTTCTCATTCTTCACTTCTCATCTTTTCCTGCATGCATGTATGTAAAAAAATTAATAAAATAAATGTGTGTTCTCCATTGAGATTACTGGGATGTTATAACTAACACTAATTAGTTTACAAGGACTGCATCATATCATTCTTATATGCATTAAGGGTTGCTTGTTTCCATATTTTTAGACTGCAGGCAATTAATATTTTCGCTTGCTCTCAGTGCTGTTGCAATACTAACAAACCACAGGCACTTCACTATAATGTAACAATTTAATATTGTTATATTTATCTTGCATTTTCAGTGAATCCCTTACACATCTCCTTTTGGAAATCCTATATGTCACAAATTAAACTAGATTACTGGTAAAATACCTGCTCATTGTTATAATATACCAGTAATCTCAGGTGACTTTAGCAACTATATTAAAGTATTAAATGAACCATTCTCTTTTCCTCCTGTATCCCCCAATTCCAGACTTCTCTTCCTAAATGTCAGTCTTGGAAGTATTTACAATAAAATCCAAGACATACATGCTTGTATTGCTATATATTCCCCAGACATAATCATAAGTACGGAAATGTGGCTAAAAAAAGACATAAATGACAATGAAATTACCCCACCTGGTTTCAGTATAATTAGGCTTGACAGGAAAAAAGCAGGCAGGTGGCATAGCCATCATCTGCAAGAATTCCCTGAATATAACTTCATATGCTCAGGATATATACCACTGTTTAATAATGCAGAACTCCTCCTATCACATCTCAAAATCAATAATAGGAAAATGCTTTGTTTAGCAGCCATATATATCCCACCAGGTAAAAACATTACCATTGTGGAAAATATCCTAAACTGAATATCCCACCATATAAAACATGAGGCAATAAAACTAGGAGACCTAAATATATACTGGTAGATTATTAATAGCAGCACCCAGTCTGATTTCATAAACCTCTATGGCTTTACACACTTAATTACATCATTTACTAGAGTCCACAAAAGCACTGGTAGGCAATCAGCCTTAGACTGGATTCTTACTAGTAGACCCAACCAAATTAGGGTAGTTGGTAGGTAGGCTTCCAGGCAGCATAAGTGACCATCAACCTACTTGCACTATTAGAAGTTACAATATCCAAGAAAAACATATAATTTACAACTAATTTCATAACTCTAAAAACTTTGACACACACACTTTTATCAAATCCTTAAGAAAATATAACTAGAAAATATTAAAACCTGTGCCCTTAGACTCTGCTGTTTCACACTTCAATGAGATATTCCTAAAAATTCTCAATAACCTTGTCCCAGTATGTATTAAAATGGTCAAATCCAATCCTGTACCATGGCTAACTAAAGAAACTAAGAAGTTGATACTACACTGTGACAAAGCCTGGAAAGAGTGTCTCAAAAATAGAAAACAAAATGCATTTCAACTTTTCAGGCAACCAAGGAATAGGACAAAGTACCAAGTAAAACATGACAAGCAAACATATTATAACTTCCTCCAAAATAAACATCAAAACAACCCAAAACTCTTCTGGACATCCATAAACAAACTTTTACATCCAGGCCAAATTACCAGCCCAAGCCCAACATCCAATAGTACTGATTGAATTCCCACACAGTTTAATAACTATTTTATACAGACCATATTCTTCCTCACACAAATGAATACTTTCGTTACCCTCTCGGTGCCAGCAGCCTCTGCTAGATATCCTCACCTATTTGACTTCAGCCCAGTGCCTACCTCCCCCATTAAAAAACTCCTACATAAACTAAAACCAACCACCCTGACCAACTCCCCTCTGACTACTTAAAATGTCTGCGGATGCACTTGCTTTTCCAGTATCTATATTGATAAATAGAGCTATATCTGAAAAATATGTTCCTTCCATCTGGAAAAAATCCATTATTATACCTTTACACAAAGGTGGCACATCTACAAAGTTTAATAAATACAGGCCCACTGCAACCCTCTCTCCCCTAACAAAAATATTTGAAAAATGTATTCATGTGCAACTTCTATATCACCTAAATTCAAATAATCTGCTCTCAGAAACACAGCATGGTTTCAGACCCCCACCACAGCAAAACCACCACCCTCCTTCACTTGACCAATACTATAAACCGGCATAGGAACAATGGTAACCTGGTGTCAACTGTGCTCCTAGACTTATCCAAATCTTTCGACATTGTATCACACCAACATTTACCTGCTGAACTCTCTTCTGTAAGTCTCTCTTTATCTTCTCTTAAATGTTTCCTTAGTTATCTATCCGGAAGGCAACAAGCAGTCAAATGGCAACAGGACCTCTCTTCGTCTCTTCCAGTTACTATAGGGGTCCCTCATGGCTCTGTACTAAGACCCCTTTTTTTTAAATATTTTATAAACAAGCTTCACACTGCCATACACCAAGAAAATTTAATACAAAATGCTGATGATTTGACTTTAATATGTACAGCTCCCACAATATCCAGAATACAAGAAATCACCCAAATTTCTTTCTCTTCAGTCTAAACCTGGCTGAAAAATTCAGACTTACTCCTTAATCCAAACAGAATGAAACTGATGCCTTTACCCCAAAACATCATCTCTATGAAAAACAAACTTTCTTGGTTACATCAGCAAATAATACTAAAACTGAGGTAGTACCACAGGCTAAATTACTGTGCATTATAGATGACAATCTTAAATCCTATCAACATATTCTTTAAACAATTAAAAAGACCCACCAGAAACTTGGCTCCCTTTATAAGGCAAAACAATACCTCACAGACCCAGCAAGAAAAATCCTAGCTTCATCCTATTTCCTTCCAACCATCGTATATGCCTCACCTATCCTTACAAACCTAAGCTTTACACTACAGTCCAAACCAGCTTCCTATTACAACAAAGTAGCTAAATTTGCTACCAACACAGCACACCGAGCTCACCACTGCCAAGCTTTAAAGCAGCTAAACTGGCTAGAGCTTAATAACTACATAACATACTCTCAGCTAGTTATGGAACACAAACTGATATATTTTCCTGAACAATGTCCTACATTAAAAACATGTTATTGTCCTACACCCCACAAGGGACTTCTGTTCTGGTGATAAATGTCTTCTAAGCCAAATAATTAATCGGTGGACTCACTCTACTCCTGTTACATCTCCAAACTCTGGAACACCATCCCTACACAAGAAAAATGGTTAACAAACTTCCAAGTGATAAAATCCAGCTCAAGCAATACCTTATTCAATCTTGGTAATGCTCATGTTCATCACCAGGTTGAGATCTCTAGTAAAAGCACAAACTTCTTATTCCTTATCACAAACATTTTGATCTCCTCTACTTGAATCATTACACCTCTAACAACTTTCCATCCTGTATTTGAAATAATACATCCCTTTTCACCCTCCCAAACAACATTTTTCATCTTGCTCTTTTTCTAACTGCCTGCATCCATCGCTCTACCCGTCTCTGCATTATGCTATTACTATCCTGGGTCTATATTACATTGTAGAACACTGACATGTTCGAACATCATATGGTCGACACCATATGATCAAACATGTAAATGTTCAAACGTTTCAACGGAGATCTCCGTACAGTGTGGAAATGGAAGTTTTCCATTGTCTACACTGTAGTGCGATCTCGGAGTTGGTATATTTAAAGAGCAGAGGGTGTGGGGGGTGCAGGTGGGCTTGCCCCATTGCTTAACCTTTCAGATAGGTTTTTTTTTTTTTGATTTTCGAACTTTTAAGAGTTCGAACATATGGTGTCGACCATATGGTGTTTGAACTTTTAAATGTTTGATAATCTAATATAGACCCACTATCCTCCTATATAATACTAATATCTTCCATCCCCTCCTACTTTATTTTATAACTTACTTCACTATATCTCTCAAACTCTTTACAACCCTATACAATACAAGAATTTCCCTTCCTACAAAACTTCATAAATAACATTATTACATATCTTAAACACCTTGCAAACCTTTCATTACTGAAATCAAAGAACACTAAACTTCTTTAAGATAATGGCTCCCTTATGGAGTAAAAATCCTTTTGCTTTTGCAAGATTTTACAGCTAGAAGAACTGTATAGACTTACAATTGTTGATGTAAATATTTTACTTTATATACCTGTCTTGTAATTATTTTTGTTGTTTCATGAGAAATGTAACTGTTGCTTTTTTGAGAACTGTTTGAAATTCACGTGTTAATGTAAATGTACTGTGGTGGAGCTTTTCTGTGTGGGACTCCGCTGAAAATGGGCTCTGCCCAGTCAGACTTTACCAGACAACAAAGACAAATAAATAAATACAGTAAATAAATAAACACATTTAGGTAATGTGCTCATTAATAAATACTATTACATTTATTGTACTAATAGAGAGATGCATTACTACACAAGTCATTATGCTCATAAATACCGCTCTGCATGTTTGTAACTATACGAACCTCTGCTTACCCACAATGCAACAATACCACTTTGCATAGAAACAAGTTACGATTAACTATTCTAACTGTAAAAATATTCAAGTGTCTGCACACATAAATTCCTACCCCCCCATCACTCACCCTATACATAATAATATAGTACTGTTTTCTTCCATTACTTTGAACAGATAACTCCCACAAAACAAAAACAAAAACAATACATCTAAGTTAAGCAAATGCAAGCATAAGAAATCACTATTATATGTGCTGTGCTAATATGCAATTACATTATCACAGCACGTCATTAGTCCCCTATATACCACTCGCTATGCCTGCAATAATGGGAACTTTCACATACCCACAATAATCCTTCCACATACCCACAATAATGCAGGGCTACCATTTAACTACTGTGTACAATAATCATTTACAAAGAAACATGGTATGTTTCAAAAATATTTAAATGTATGTGCACATGCAATACTACAGCACTAATGTCACTCACTGTACCCGCCTAGCACTACTTCCTTCCATTATCTTTAATAGGTAACTCTCATAAAAATATATTTACACTTGGAAAATGAGCAAATATGCTCATAAATATGTGTACTGTGCTGATTACAGAGTTGTAGTGCTGCAGTATATTTACTAAAGGCTGTCAGAAACAACCTTCTCAAAACATTTTTTAATGTAATGCCCAGGTTTTTCGTACACAGATTCCACAATACCACTGTATTCACAGCTGCAACAGAGTTGAAATACACAATGCACTTCCACCAATAAGCAAATAAAAAGCATTGTTTTGGGAAACAAAATGGCAACCATATACTGACAGTAGAACCCTGATAGCCACTATCTGTGCAACTATACTTTGAAACAGCTCTTATAATGTATTAAACATTTTATTATTCTGTATACTGCTTGCTACAGCTTCAGTACATGAAGTAACATGTTGCTCTTGCTCATGTAAATAAGTCAGTACAAAAATAGTGTCTCCTTATGATATCATGAGGGTGGGTATCCTTTTTTGTTTTGGAGAAAAGGTTGAAATATGTACTCTTCATTTCCACACATTAATGGCATCCAAATGTTACCTGGTTTACATGTGATACAGTCTTACCCAGAACACTTTTCTACATCACATGTAAACTGTGCTGATAGGTTGATGGAAGTGTATGATTATGTGTTGATATTAGTATTACCATAATAGTTATGCGACCAGATTCATTAAAGACTACACGGCCCATTTACATTGTGTGCATGTCATGGCGAGGCGTGCACATGGTAGCACACTGTTTTAGATTCAGTAAGTGGCTCTACACAGTGTGTAGAGCCATGCAAACAATGTAAACACTGTAGCATGCTAAGTATAGCATAAGCAGCTGAATTGCATACTAATCAACCAATCCAAGATGGACGAGCTATTTGACAAGCTATAAAGCAACCGTGTGGACTCAGCACTGGCTTTTCCTGCAAATTCCAAAATGTATTGGAATACAGCCATGGAAAGGAGTCTACACAGAAACAATGTTAGGGGCTGCTGTTGCTTTAATTCATATGTATTTGCAACAGGCTGAAGTCTATGCTGCTGCTGCTAATAGACCAAGACCAAGAAGGAGAAGAGTTTTCAGGTCCCATTTAACTTATCACAGTCTACATGACCTGGAAATTGTAGAGCACGACAGGGTAGATAGAGACACATTACAAGAACTCTGCAACCTCTGTCATCCTCAACTGTGAGCCAGGGCACACTGAGGGGGAATTCATACCAGTGAAGACAAAGGTATGTGTAGCATTTAGAATTTTAGCTACAGGTACCTTTCAGAGACCAACAAAAGACATGCTGGGGATGTCACAGGCATCAGCATCTAGGTTCATGCATCAGTTCCTAAATGCTATGCTCCAACATGCCAGTGACCACATATATTTTCCCCATTTTCCTGAGGAAAGGGCTAGAAATATGCAGGAGTTCTACCTTGTAGCACACTCCCCTTTAGTACTGGGTGCCATAGATTGCACACATATAGTAACTAAGGCACCATCTGGGGAACAGGGAAGGCTCTACATAAACAGAAAGGGCTTCCACTCTATTAACTGCCAAGTCATGTGTAATGCCAAGAGAATCATCTTGAATGTGTGTGCTGGCAACCCAAGCAATTATCATGACTCACACATTTGGCACACCTCCCAACTGTATCAGAGGTTCACTGGGGGGGGGGGGATATCCCACAGGGTCACTTACTGGGGGATGCAGGTTATGCACTGGAATGGTGGCTGATGACACCTATGCTCAATATGCCCTTGCATTGGCTAAGAGGCAGTGCATAGCACACTCACTCACCACCTAAGGGGCTCAAACCTTCCTGCTATGCACATACATATAGCAATACTGATACCAGGCAAAGCTCACAACCTTTACATATCAGTGTATTGGCTGTGTACTGCCAGCATCAGACAGAGTCAGCCCTGAATAAAACTGTTGTAACTGATAGATTTACTAGGTAAGTGTTGAATTTGGAGTGCATTGTGCACTAATATGAATGAATGGCATATGCTTCAGTGTTGTTACATGGCACTGTAAGCAGGTAAAAGGTGGGTGATTTGTACAGAAATTACTTTAACATGTGACAGCAGAGACTTATGTGACTTATATGTGTCCATTCCTAAACAGTAAGCCTCAAGCACCAAAGATTTATACAGTCATACCTCTCAAAAGTACTGATGGTCACAAAATGTCCTCAGTTTAGCACCATATGTTTGTAATTGAAAATCATTAAAGAGAGAAGTTAGAAAGTAATGAGACACATTTCAATTTCAGACTTCACAACCCTCACAAGATCATTAACAATACTGATGCAAAAAAAGTTTGATGCTATCAACAGTCTAACTTTCTAAGACTGATAGACGTCAGAGGTAAAATTAGCAATTCAACATCACAAATGCAGATATACTAAGCACTAAGTCAGCTATACACCCTGAGCATCAGACAAAAAGCTTATGTATCTCTGAATCCAAAAGCTATAAAACAGGGATATGGCACAGTTATCATCACTAGCACAGGGTGTTGTGTGGAGAGGCAGGAAGCCTAGGCTGACACAAAAAGTTGGTGAGTGTGAGTAAGAAAGAGAAGCAGGCAGACAATTGGATAAAGTAACAAATGCTCAGTGAGACAAAATGAGTTTTAAGCTTCACGGCTGAACCATGTAACTATTTTGTGTGTGTGTGTGTGTGTGTGTGTGTGTGTGTGTGTGTGTGTGTGTGTGTGTATGTGTGTGTGTGTGTGTCTTTATGGGTCCTCCTGGTGAAATTGGTGTGTGAGTGTCTGCATGAACACAGCCAAGCTCTGTGCTAGCTTTGTGTTTCGGTATGTCAGACAGGTGTGAGCTGTGCATGGTAGAGGTATTAGTTCTTTGTTGTTGTACCCAACCATGACAACCATCTCTGCCAGGAGTTGCACTGGCATGTCCATGCCCATGGTCAGATGCACTGCTGCTACCTGAATGTGATTGATGTCTGCTTGATGAGCTCACCTCACGAGGACAGCCAGGACCATGACCCCATGGCCTGCCATGGCTGGTTGTGGACAACACAACCACTGATGGAGCAGTGGAAGTACTGCCTCTATGGGAGTGTGATCAGGCATGGCCAAATCGACTAACAGCAGATGATGTAGCTGACCTATGCTCACAAGGAATGCTGTTCCCCTCCCAGCAGATTTTCCATCACAGACACCACCCTTTCCAATGTGTCATTCATCCAAGTTATTGAATCGGCAACACAGTGGAGGCAGTAATGCATGTCGGCCTATGCCACATCTGCGACTCTAAGCATTTCTCTTGAGGACCTACGGGAACATGCTTGTTCCTCCATTATGATCCTAAACATACATTGAGTGGCACGGGAAAAGACACCTGGATGAAGTGGAGGATGGACAGCAGGCCTCCTCTGAGCACCCCCTAGCAACCCTCCTGAGTGGCACCCTGCCTACATTTTTGCTACTACCAGAGTCAACAGGCACGGAAGCTGCATTAACCACACTTCCCTGACTGATTGTCTCAAACCACACTTCCCTGATTGATTGTCTCACCCTCAACTTGTAAAATATCTGAGGGCTCACTGGAATGGGTAGGCATAGGCCTACTGGCTGTGTCTGATGGAATTACAGGGAATGGTTGTATGTATGTCAACCTCAGTGTCAGATTCAACCTCTGCACCCACTGACTCTGCCTTTGTTTGGTCACCATCATCATCAGAGTCTGCTGATACTCTAACATCAGGTGGCAGAAGTCTCACACTTCCACTGCCAGGGTCATCATTGATAATAAGCAATAAACATAAGAAAAATGAATACCTACACTACTATAGTCCAATATATGCTAAAAACTAACAGTGGTACCACTATTACAGACTGTACAGCAATACAGACAACAGTCCTGACACCAACATCTCAAACTAAATATTTCTTTGCACTGCTCATCAGTACTGACATAAAAATATTTGGCGTACCATGTGCAGATGATTGTAAGAGCCCTATGCTGGATGACCCTGGAAGAAGTTAAGTAAAGGGCAAGGACAACATCATCACAATTAACAGTAACAGGGTGTAAAACGTTTTCCCTTTATATGTACATTAACTATTAACTAAGAATCAAGAACTTGGATGACAAGTCCAACCTAAGCCCATATGTAATCAATCAAAATGTGTTGTCAACTGTAGCAATCTACAATCTACCCAAGCAATTTCCTGTTAAACAGAACTAACATATTGATGATGGTTCTAGCACAGGGTGTGCACCCTATTTTTACTGTTGTGACAGTGCAGTTTATAGCAATGAACTAAAAAATAGAAAAGTGCTACTTCAACATTCTTATGGCAACAGGTGTAAGTCTTGGACTGCCGTACACATAGTCCTGGGTTCTAATACTGAATATTCTAGACATTTTTACTGTTGTTCCACTTCCCATTATATTTACTCTCACTTATAACTTTTTAGATAGTGCAGCTGATATAAATTATATGTATGAGAGATAATCTAATACAGGATATTCCAGACATTTTTACTGTGTTCCACGTCCCATTATATTCATTCTCAGTTATAACACTTTAGATAGTGGAGCTGATATGACTTACATGTATGAGGGATAACACACCCTTATTATGTTTTCAGATGTATGACTGACGGTATACTGTCTGCTATAGTTATGTAGGTATAATTCTGCTATCTGGACTTCATGTCTTCACAATTACATAAGACAAATACACAACTGGATCTCTATCCAGTAACCTTGGAACACCTCAAACTGTCAGCCACACTTACGAATGATTCCTGACTATGTCTGAGCAGCACTTCTTTTGTGGCAAAGATGAAAAATCAGCGCTGTGGAAGAAAATGTTTGTCCCTTATGCCTAGACTTGAATTCCACCCTTAACTCATTCACTCCAATGGAGCTCAGGAAGTTTGCACAGTAACTTCCAACGGGCAGAGCCTAAGCCTTTTAACAGAATCAAATTATGTCCTGACATTTCAAACAAATGTTCATATTTCTGGAAAAATAAGGGTTATGAAAGAAGCATAAATGGCAAACTCTACAGCACAATCTTTTTTATAGTGGTAGTATTCTTCAGGTACTAGGTCTTAAACTGAATTTTATAAGCCACAGTAACTATTGCATGTGTAATATTTTGTAAACAACCTAAAATATCTCAGCAACCACTTAGGTTACACACATACTGTCAGCAGAGTTTTATTCATCTAGTTGCAAGCCTTCATATGAGGTTAAGGAATTCTGTCTGTGTCACTTGGTTGTTGAGATATTCATAAAAATGTGAAATTATATCTATATAAATTCTTCTTCTTCTTTCGGCTTTTGCCGGTTAGGGGTCGCCACAGCAGATCTCCGGTCTGCTAATGATTGGCAGTAGATTATTTACAGGTGTTGAGGTGCCAGCTCGACGCCCAACCTTCAACGAAGGCACGCCCATTCTACGCATGTCTTTCGAATACCACTCGACCACAGAGAGGACATGCAGACTCCACACAGAAGGTGCTCCAGCCGAGAATCGAATGGAAGTACCACTTGCTGTGAGGCAACAACACTACTGCTGCACCACTGTGGACTACTATATAAATTAATATCATAAAAACAACAGTTAATATCTATTTACCTGCACTAGACGGAGGTAAAATATTAATGCAGTTGAGTTTGCCATTATGTAAGCTTTAATATGAAATCTTTTAAAACCTTTTACATAGCATGGTTTTGGAATTACTGATGCAAATATGAACAAGCAATATTTGATGCCTAGAAGCATCAGTGGGAGTTAACTGCAAATGCTGCTGGAGGTGTCAGTCAGGTGTAATGAGTTAAAAATCAATTTTATCAGTGTATAAAGCCAAAAACAAATGTGTCAGGTCATGACATTTATGCCTCCAGTGCAGCTCTGCAAACTTAACTCAGCTAACAGTTACCTTCCATTTTTCAATTTGTATTTCCAAGCTACATCAGCAGACACCCCTCAAACTAAGGTCGCCTCAGATTAACCTTCCAATTTCAAGCATTTATTTCATCCCTGCTTGTCACTGCTGCTGTCTGCTTAACATCACACAAACACAGTTTTGCTCATTGCTTGGGTTTGTACACTACCAGTAAATGTGATGACTGGATTGGTGGGAAAGCTTTAGTTGCCATTGCTCTAGTTTAGGTGTTAGACATGTCTGGAGTTAGTGGGGAAGCTGCCCAGTTTAGGGCATAGAGGTGGGTTGCCCAAGAGTCCAGGGTAGTTATTGGACTCCTGGTAAAGCACCACAGCCAAAGCCTTCAGCAGGGAGACTATTCTGGCTCCCAGTACAAGTCTGAGGTTTGGAGTAGTTTGGCTCAGGCTGTATCCAGTGCTACTGACATCCCATGCACTGAAGAACAGTGTAGGCATCATTTTAATGACCTACAGAAGCACAAAAGGGATACCCTCAACTGTTGCGTGACTGAATGTGAGACTGTGGACATCCCACAGCTGTGTAAGTGTGATAATAAGAGATTATTTGTAACACTTAGAAAGTAAAATATAGGCAAGACTAGTATGCATAATGTTCTTCTGTTCTTTTCTATTCTTTCCCCAGGTAATGCCAAACTAGAGTTCCATAGATGGACTCATGCTGCTCGAATGGAGAGACTGAGGGAAGCAAGTGATATGTATGCAACACAAGAGAAGTATTATTGTAGCTTTAAAAGCTAAAGATAGATTATTAATTTTTTTTTGTACAGTTGTAGCAAACTGAGCATGCATATCTTAACTGTAAAGGCAAGCATGCATGCATTAGTCTGCAGCACAAACCATCTTTAGGAATCAAATATAAGGCTGTAGTCAAAGGTTGTGGGTTCAAATACCATGAGTCACAGCTATGCAATACTGCCATTTCTTTAATAATATTTACATTAAATGAAACTCTATACAAGTGGCATAAATGCCCTACCATTAACTGTAATCTGTATAACTGGAATACGCATATGTGCAAGATATGCACATTTCAAGGATTTCTTTCAGCACTCTGTAGTTTATTAGGAAGTATACTTAAATGTAATACTTCAGATAAAATTGTTGTATAATTGTGTTAATGCAGTGTATGTCACACATATGACTGTACAAATTTTAACTTTTTTTTAACTCACCTCAACCCTTATCTCTCTAATTTTCTATTATGTGTCGTCAACATGTCTCCATGTTATTCATGTGTACCAAATCACTAAATGCTACACAACACAGTGAAGTAGCCCAGCCCTAGTGGATCAGCCTGTCCTCTCTTCACTGGCTCTATCATGGATGCCCACTGTAGATCAGAGTGTGTGATGTACCTTTAAGAAGCTTTCCAGTGAGTCAGCATATGCATATAAGTACTGAGCACATGCAAGAGTGCCATTTTGAGTGAACAGCCAGAGTGTGAGCATGCAAGTATGTAGTCAGTTAGTTAGTTTGATAGTTCGTTTAAGTTCAGTGTTCCTGCTATCCATCCTGATGTGCTTGTATTTAATAAACTGCTTAAACAAACACCCAAACCTCAACATCTTCTTTATATATATAAGAAGAGCGACATAGTGTCAGAATTGGATCCAGAGTTACAGCCATGAGGCAACCGTTTAAAGTTGGAGGAATATACAGGAGTGGATCATCTCTACTGCTCAAATGACTCGCAAAAAAGGTCAGAAACAAATTCCAGGTACAAAAACTTGCTTAACTGATTTCTTTTATTACAGGTATAAAATAAAGAACTCAACATGCTCAAAATGAACTTCTTATTAAACAGAATGTCCGAAACTGTGACATATTGATCAAAATTTCAAAATAATTATGAAAATATTTAAAACAATATCTGAATCACATAAAATGTGCAAAAAAGGGAAAACGACCATATTTTTTGCTATGTGCTGCTTTTTCATATTAACTAAAGCTATTCAAAATATCCAAAGTATACAAAGTGTTTGCAAGTGTGTGCAGTACTACAGTGCAGTTATTTCACAAAGTACAGCCATTTCAAAGAGTGTTTCGCAAAGTACAGTTATTTCAAGGCATTTTTGCATAGTACAGTATTTCAAAGAGCTTATCCTATATTTGAATATTATTACAAGTACCTGGTGTGTGTGAATATTTGTATATAATTACAAGAGCCAAGATTGCATTGTGTTTTACTATAATCTGTGGGCATGGCAGAAGGATTTTGCAGATCAAACCTCTTGTGTTTGATAACAATATTGAAGAAAATTGTAGAGTGTTTGAGCAGGAGTACAATATTTTCCTACAGGCTGATTTTTCTGACAAAGACACATGTACAAATGCATTTATTCTGCTTAATTTAGCTGGTTCATTTATTCTGCTTAATTTAGCTGGTTCAGGGGTCATTGAAAGAGAGCATTCATTTGTGTATGCACCTGCTGTATCTGCAGGGGAGTGGGAATTCCGCTATATAGTGGTACTAACTCAAACAAGGGAAGACCATGAATGCTTAAAATGTATATTTAGAGAAATGTGTAACTTCTGCAGCATATATAACTGACTTGAAAGATAAGGATAAAATGTGCAGATTTGGTGATTTGAGAGATGAGTTGATAAAAAGCAGGCTTGTGTGTGGTATTAATAATGGCACAGTGAGAAATATTTTGCTTCAAGACAGTAATTTAATGTTAAATAAGGCCATTGAGATATGAGCTTACAGAAAAGTACACAAGTATGCTTACAAATGAGAATAACTGTGGAAGGCACAGTGGCAAAAATCATGTTGATGGTATGAAACACTTGGTTAAAAAAACAGGCCCAAGCACATGGCAGCTGCTGCCAGTCTTGTAACAGTTCCTGGGAAACCCTGAGTCTTTCCAGCAAATTCCAGGTCATGCTCAGTGAAGCATAAGGGTGAGTGAGCAAAGTCAAAACATGTGCCCCCATCCAGCTTTATAGTCAAATGTCATAATTGTGGTGGTAATCATGAACCCAAACAAGAAAAGTGCTTAGCTTTTGGTCAGCAGTGTCATTCTTACAATATGTGGAATCATTTCAAAAGGTTTTGGATATCAAATAAGGCACATTATTTTAGTAAAAGAGGGCATTTCTAGAGGCAAGTTGATCAATTAGAAAGCTGCAACCATACTTTTTGTGTTGATGTGTCTGTGCTTGGTGAAACAGTCAAGGAAGTAGATTTGTGGGCAATGAATGAGATATTTTGTACTGTTTGGATTAATGGGAGTCCTGCAGAGCTCAAAGTAGATACTGACTCAAAGTGCATTATCATGTCAGCAAAAACATTTTCTAGAGTAAAAGCTGCAGAAAAACTTGATTTGACAAAGTGTGTGAAGCTTGATGCTTATGATTATGAAGAGATTCAAACTGAAGGCTCAGTAGTACTTTCATGTTACTCTGCTGAGAACAGCTATGACTTGCAATTTTTCCAAGTCAAGAGACATGTGCAGTCATTATTAGGCCTCAGAGACAGTTTGAAAATGGGACTTATTTCACTTAATAAAGAAGTTCACCATGTAAGCTTGAGTGACAACAACTCAAATTTCACCTAAACTATTTTTTTTTCTGAGTATGCTGATATTTTTGCAGACAGAGTAGGCAAAATACCTGTTGTTTACTCTATGAAGTTAGACCCAGAGGTCGGCCCAATTATCAGACCAGCAGGGAAAGTTCCAGTAGCTATGCAGAGCAGAATCAAAGCCAAGCTAGACAAAATGGTGGAGCTAGGAGTAATATTTCCAGTAGAAGAACCTACTAAATAGATATCGTCCATGGTAGTAGCTCATAAGAAAAGCTCAGATGATATCAGAATTTGTATTGATCCAAGAGATCTGAACAAAGCATTAAAAAGACCTCATCATACAATGCACACAGTCAAGAAGTTGCTGCCCTCATGCCAAATGCCACTGTTTTTCTGTCTTAGATGCAAATAGTTCATTTTAGTAAAATTTTGCTTGACCGAAAATCTTTATTGTTAACCACATTCAGTACACCATTTGGAAGATACAGATTTCTGAGAATGCCATTTGGAATAGATTTTATCAGTGAAGTCTTTCAGCGTACGATGGAGCAAATTTTTTTAGCTATCCCTGTGCTATTATAGTAGATGATATTGTAGTAGGAGGCAATGGTGAAGTTGAACATGACAGAAACCTCAAAGTTTTGGAAAGAGCACATGAAGTAAATCTTAAGTTGAATCCTCAGAAGTGCAAATTCAGGCTATGAGAAGTTGATTATGTTGTTCACTTGTTTACCAGTTCAAGCTTATGACCAGATCCTTCCAAGCAAACAGCAATTCTCGAGATGCCAGCTCTAGACAATGTTCATGTCCTGCAACATTTTCTTGGTATGGTCAACTATCTAGGCAAGTTCATTCCAGATTTAAGCCAACTTTCTGCACCACTCAGAGAGCTGACATGCAAAGATGTAATTTGGTCATGGTCAGAAGAGCACCAAAGATTATTTGATGTCCTGAAGCAGAAAATTGCCAACCCACCAACTCTCATCTACTATGATGTTCACAAACCAGTTACTCTTTCCTGTGGTGCTTCTAAGTTTGATCTAGGTGCAGTCATTCTTCAAGAGGGTAGACTAGTAGCCTATGCACTGAGAACTCTTACGCAGACTGAGATGCAGTATGCCCAGATTGAGAAAGAGCTTTTGGCAATTGTGTTTGTATGTTTGAAGTTCCATGATTATATTTATGGTTGACCTATCCAGATCAAAACTGACCATCAACCTCTTATTGCTATTTTGAGAAAGCCTATGCATACAGCTCCAGCTAGACTGCAACATATGATGCTCAAATTGCAGAAGTAGAATTTCACTCTTATTTACACAAAAGGCAAACTTCTTTATCTTGCTGGTAATTTACCCAGATTGCCCAGAAAAAAACACAGAACAGGATAACAATGAGCAACTTGATTTTGAGATCGTGGAAGTGAGAAATTTTTCTTCCACAAGTCTTGATGAGCTCAGAACTCACACAGTTTCAGATCCAAATTCTCTAGAAGCTAAACCACTTTATCAGTCAAGGATGGCCTTCAAAGCAATCCTGTTTACCAGTAGAAGTGCAACCTTATTTTCATACAGAGATGAGATTTTGTCAGACAATGGTATCATCATGAATGGTCCTAAAGTGATTATTCCAAAAGCCTTGCAACAAGAGTACATTTGAATCTTGCATTGTGGCCATCCAGGAACTGATTCTACCAAAAGAAGGGCAAAAGGGCTAGTATTTTGGCCTTCTATGTGAAGAGATATTGAGAAAGTACTTTAATCTTGTTCAGTATGTAATAGTACAAAGCCGAAAGCAGAAAGAATCACTTCAGTTAAGCCAGATTCCTGAATTACCTTGGTCAACAGTAGCCAAAGATATCTCTGAGTGGAACGGTCAACATTATTTAGTGTTAGTAGACTCTTATTCAAATTGGCTCGAGATTGACCTCCTTCCTAACCTAACTTCCAATACTGTCATTACTAAGTTAAAGCAACATTTTTCTGTACATGGTAGTCCACACAGTTATTTCTGACAATGGTGCACAGTTTCCTAGTCAGCAGTTCAAGAGGTTTGCAGAAGAGTGGGACTTTGTTCATATTACAAGCAGTCCTGAATACCCTCAGCCAAATGGCTTGGCTGAACGTGCAGTTCAAAGTGCAAAATGGTTGTTAGAGAAATCCAGATGTGACAATATTGATGTTTTTCTCAACTTGTTAAATCTCAGATACAGTCCTTGTGATAAACATCTTGGTTCATATGCCCAGAGACGTATGTCAAGACAAACCAGAACCACACTACCAATCAGCAGTAATTTATTGGTTCTAAATGCTAAGAACAACAAAGCAGTAAAAGCCCAACTGTTGAAAAAGCATTTGTCCCAGACGTTTTACTATGATAAAACCATCAAACCACTCAGTTCATTGAAAAAAAGGGAGGTATGAGGATGCAGACATCAAAAGGATTTGATCACATTGGATTTGTGAAAAGTTTGTGACAAGAGCTGAGATCGTACATTGTGGAATCACAAGGAGTGGAATTCAGATGAAATTGGAAGCATTTGTTACCAGTGTCCATACCAGTGTTACAGCATCTTGCCTGTGACAAAGACTATAGTTCTCAGAGTGACTTGTCCAATGTTCCTGTTCCAGACAACATTCCATCAGCAATACCCATCAGGTCGCATCTCGAAAACTACTTCTAGATACAGAGCAACCTGGACACAACTGTTGTTTTTTTTTATTAGTGTCTGTATAATTGCATGCTAATTGAAATGTCATTGTTTATATAAGACAGCTCAGTAAAGAGGGAGGATGTGTGTGATATACCTTTAAGTAGCTTTCTAGTGAGCCAGCACATGCATATAAGTACTGAACATGTACAAGCAAGAGTGCCATTTTGAGTGAACAGCCAGAGTGTGAACATGCAAGTATGTAGTCAGTTAGTTAGATAGTTTGTTTATGTTCAGTGTTCCTGCTATCCATCCTGATGTGTTTGTATTCAATAAACTACTTAAATGAACACCCAAACCTCAACATCTTCTTTATGTATATAAGAAGAGCAACATGCACATCTGGGGCACAATCTAGAGCACTGCCTCTGCTGCCTCATGCACTGCCTGCACCCTCAGGTAGTACTACCCCAGCAGCTGGTGCTGTGTTACCCTCCGGGAGCAGTGATGGAGGTGGGGAGATGCCAGGGCTTGTGCATAGGGTTGTGCACTGCACAATTTGTATACACCTACATTGGATAGAGAAGCTGTTCTCCATCATGGTATGTAGAGGAGAAGATGTCAAGCACTCCAACTGCCAGTGGAGTAAGGGGACAGTGATGACAGCCCAGTGACTGAGGACTCGATTCTTACTGTTTCCATGTTTGACGGGCATGAGCCTGTGTTGTCCCCTCCCTCACCCCAGTCATGGTGTCCCCCAATATTTTGTGTCCCTCACTGTCCCTGTGTCTTCTCTTGTTTGTTTCCATTGGCTTCCTTAATTACCAAACTTACCTGACCCAGAAATACCTACTTCCCTACAAAGAAAGGGGCAAGTGTCCCACAAAAAATATTGTCCCATACATAGCTCTCCTTTTCACACATGTGTCTTCTTGACACACTTGACTTGGTCCAGTTGGCTATACAACATGATTACATTGTTGTTACCCCTCTCTATGGAGGTGACAGGCCAAATTCAACTAACATTTTGCACATATTATCAGTTTTCACTGTTGAACAAATGGATAGCTATGGTTCTTACCTAACTTCCTCCTGCACATTCTTGTATTGCTTTCCCTTTGTTCTTCCCTCTGCTTGCTCCCCATTTCACCACTTTCCTATCTACCCCATTTTAACACTGGTCTAATCTGGTCAAAAATTAGAATCACACACAATACACATAAGTACCAGTAAAGGCAAAGGATCCCTTCACTTTTTGGCCTCCATGCTTGAGCTGAGTTTGGCATCACACAACAATTCCAAGTGACTGTAAGTGGCTCTACAATGCTGCGGTTACCTCTGCCCAATGCCATTTAAACCTGCTGTGCTATGCCAACACACAGCAACACATGTACTATAAAGAATTAATATTATTGCATTATCACTGTTTATTTAAAAGTATTAGATACACCTGGATTCAAACCCAGTATCATCTGGGCTCAAAAATAAATGTGTTAATGCATTTACACCTGTTGCCACAAATTCAGCTAAGCAGAAGGTGTGTTTCATAGACTCAGTACTAACTCTCAGACTCTTAGCAATGCAACTTGTGTTTGTGCATTGCTTAACTACTCGCAAACAGGGAAAGTTATGTAAATGTGTATCTCGCATGTACAAACACTTTGCTAACTATTGTGCAAACCCACTGCTCACCGCTGTGTTATGCAAAGCAAATATTAGCATGTATTAGTGCTGTTTACTGTCCATTTACACTTTATGCCATGAAACTACATGAGGCAACATAAGAAAATGAAGGCCATATGTAACAATATGTCACATGTTTACAATGCAGCCATGTGTTGCTTCCCCCCATGCACAGCAACCCTAGTGTCTCACTACTTGTTCAGAAATATATCAACTACAATACATAAATTAATATCAAATGTTGCATGATATTGCAATGCACATCAATCTGTTAACATGCAGAATTAGAACTATCTTCACAGTTGAACATGACTACACATCCATCAACTGATCCTGGGAAGTATTGACCCATATGCCTAACCAGCCTTATCTGCAAGACTATGGAATGAATCATTATGGACCTTTTTCACAGGGACATAGGTGACCTTCAACACTCTTAAGGCAACCCAGTTTGGTTTTGTCAAGAGTTATTAAACCTATTGGACTTCTTTGATAATGTCCCCAAAGCCCTGGATGAGGGGAAAAACAGGACCCAGAGACAACATTTTGAAACATGTTTGTCATTTTGTGCAGTACGTCGAGGTCTGAGAGTGCTGCAAATGCCCACTAATGGTGACCAGTATCCTTCTCTGTCAGCTAAATGGCAACAACTAAATTTGGAAACTAGTTACAGATACATTAATTTGCTTCTTGATATTTTCAGACCACAGGAGGACAATTTAAGGGAAAGTATAAAAGAACAACAAAATAGATTATATGAAACATTCCTGTCACACATTGTAGAAAATAAACTATTCAAACTTATTGACTTGGCTATGTTGTATGAACGGAGGCTATTACAACAAAAATGTAAGAAACATGAAAGGGACATGATAGATTTCAAGAACGGCCATGTGTTTACATGGCCAAGGAATGGTGACTGTAGGGCTGAATTGACATCTGAACCTCTGGATCCTAATTGTGGGAATTTGAAGTTGTCCACGCCAGTCAATTCCAATGATCATGTTTTTCATTCACAAGTATGTGTCTTGGCCAGTAGTGGTACATATAAGGATAATTCAGCAAAATCTGGTACTCAGCCTGAAAATGCTATGGGATACCTAGAGTCTTCAAACACAGAACTTGATATAGTGACAACAGCATCCACCTCTGGCTGTGACATGAAAAGGACTTCCTCCTACCTAAATAATTCTCAATATACTGCTATCAATCATGAGCAGGTTTTTCCATCTTTTCCTTTGCTGATTCACCAGGAACATATGAGGGTCCACAGTCGCTTGCAGAGTAGGGGCTGAATGAACAGGAAACTCCAGAACAAGTTGGACAATATTCACTCATTGAAGAAAATGTGGCTGCAAAAACCTAATCTTTGATTTGGAATATTTCATCAAAAAAACTCTCACAAGAGGAGATTTCAGTACTTGAGAAGGGCCTTTTCTTCATTCCAGCTCAAAAAGCTATATGTTTTCTGACACTATAGTTGATTTGAGGGTGCTTTTGAGGAATGTGAGTCTTAAATTGTTATTTGCTGATAATGATTATTGTTATGATGTGAAGGCTTTTAAAAACCTAGCTTGTTTATGCCTACAATTCATCCACTACTTGATGCTTTTGGTAAGCTTTGTGAAAGGGATTTTTATAATTATTTTGAACATGGTTCCTCTAAAAGAATATTTAACAATTTAACTGAAGGTGAGAGATGTGCTTTACAAGGGCTGGCTGAAGATAGTAACATAGTTATTAGACCAGCAGATAAGGGAGGTCCTACAGTGATTATGGATAGGGACTTCTATTTTAGTTCTATGACAGCAGTGGTGGGTGACACACATACTTACACTTTGGTTGAGTACAATGACATTTCATGAATGCAAAAGTGTATCTTAGCTGTTTTAAATGATTGCTTAGTCAGCAGACTAATAAACCTTGACCTCTATAACTACTTAATGGTCGATGAGCCACTTATTCCCATCATACAGGTCCTCCCCAAAATACATAAAGATCAGCACAATCTTCCTTTTAGACTGATCATAACTGGTAGAAACTGGTGCATGGAACCGTTTTTAATATTTGTTGAAAAACATTTACGTCCAATACTTGACAAAAATGTACACACCCTGAAAGATTCTAAACATTTTTGCATGGTTTTATTTCTTTACTGAACAACAAAAAAATTCATAGTTGGCCCATTGTTTTTATAACCAAGGATGTTCAGTCCCTTTTCATGATGATACCCAATCAGTATGGAATTGAGGCATTAAAATGTTATCTTCTAATGTTTAGTGATTATGAACATAGATTGGTGGATTTACTTTGTCTTTTTATGGAGATTAGAAAACAATGTATTTTTTTTTAATAGAAGCTATTATCTTCAGAATGATGGCGTGGCTATGGGCACATCTAGTGCCAATAGCTATGCCAATACAGTGATGGCATGTTGGGAGAATGAAGCTATTATCAGCAGTGCTTGGTTTCATGAGAATGTACTGTTTTATTGACATTTTGTCAATGACCTTTTCTTTGTATGGAAAGGGGGTGTTAATGAATTAACTTTGTTTTTCAATCACCTTAGTTACCATACGTAGTTCAAGCGATGAGATCAGTTTCTTGGATAGTAAAATTATTAGATCAAGAGAAGGAAGTATTACCACTGGAATTCATAGAAAGGCTTGTTACAGAAACACATATCTTCACAGACAGAGTATACACCATGGACTTATTTTTCATAACATTGTGAAGGGACAGGGAATGTGAGCATCCAGACTGCATATGAATGATGATATATTTAAAGAAGAGCTTTCTGCTTTACAAAATAGGTTTATAGAGAGGGGTACAATAAGTTAGATGTTGCTAACACCCTAAATGAGATTACAAGTTTAAGGGTCAATGTTGCCAAACCATATTTTTCTGACAATGTTGCAGAATCGAGTATAGTCAGGAAGTGTAACAATAATAAAAACTGAAACTTTTTGGGTATGTCAATGTATTTTATTAGCAATTATAAAGACATTACAGATATTAGAAAACACTGGCCGGTGTTGACTACTGACCTACAGATCAGGGATGTGATTGGAGAAAGGCCAAATTTTTTTCTATAAAAATAAAGTCTATCAGGAACATGTTATATCATCCGAGAACTATCTATGACAATAGTGCAAATTATAGTTTAAGTGGTATGAGACCTTGTAATTCATGTAATTTTGTAGCAATATTAGCACTGATCTTGAATTTTTACATCCTGATGTAGCTCGGCTGTTTAAATTTAAGGTCTCTGCTGATTGTGGAACATGTCATGTTATACATCTTGCTTGCTGTCAAATATGCAGGGCATTTTATCTGATCAAACAAATCATTAAGACAACATATCAAGGAGCATTTATACAATATTAGTTAGAATTTATCTGCCCATTAATGACTTAGCAAAGCATGTAATGGACACCAGTAGAGACCATGTTTTCAAGTTTATGGTCCTGGATTTAGTTAGAGAAAGTGATCATAAAGGTGACATCAGACATCAGACTGAACCCCTAGAGGCTAAATGAATAATTAGAATGCAGGCAGACAGAGGCAAAGGATTAAATGGGAAGGTATCTTTGAAGCTAATCTTGAAAGCACAAAACCTGAGTTGATAGTTTTTTGATTTTCTGTTATGTATTTAGTTGTACATTTTATGATTTTTTGTTATGTATTTAGTTATATACCTTACATATTTTTAGTATTTAATTTTACATTTTAAAAGTGATTTTTAAGGTTAATTCCCTGATTATTATCTAGAATAGCACTAGAAATGTTTTTATTGGTTATATCCATGTGCTTTAATTTGATGAGGCTGCTAATTGGTCAAGCAAATTTTATGAATGGAAGGAAATTTATGAATGGAAGGAAATAACATCAATGGGTTCTAAGAATCCTTTTATTGGGTACATAATTGCACCTTTTGAAATGATGAAGTAATTGATTGGTATAGTGATCTGGTCCATACATCAGAGTTGTCTGCTAGGCCCTTTCCTGTCCATTATTTAAGTTACATACATCACAAATGACAATTTTTAAATAGCCTTTGTGACTGTATTTAGGTAAAGGTCTGTAGAAGTTGTTAATTTTTATATATGATTAAAGTATTTTAACTGGCAAATGCTGGTATATATCACAATCTTGTTTATATATTTTTTTTAAGTCTTGCATCGTGCTTTGGTTCAGCTCATCACCTGCTCTCTTTTGTTTGTAAAGTGTTGCCTGAGACAGTCAAGTCAAACATGAGCTGTGGCACTTGCCTTAAATACAGAGTTCTGTAGTCTGTGTACTTCGAAAGGTAGGGGTTTTGTTTTCACTACAGTCAACATGTGTGTGTGTGTGTGTGTGTGTGTGTGTGTGTGTGTGTGTGTGTGTGTGTGTGTGTGTGTGTGTGTATGTGTGTGTGTGTGTGCACTTGCTTGACATTAAAGAGATAGTTTTACACCAGCATGTGGACACTATTACCATATTTTCCTTACCAGACACTGCTGATGTCATCAGCTATATCTGATTTGTGGATGTGCACTATTTCCACCAGGACAGGGACAGAGACTGGCCTGGAGGCCAGGCAGAAGTCACTTCATCCTATATGATACAGATTACAGTGACATGACTTTCAGTCTATGCACATACATCATGGCATGATTTTTAGGCCCTATGTTTTCCTGGTCAGAAACCCCTGTGGTCTCTCCAGTTGCTGCATGTGTCTGGTGAGGTACATGCAAAGAGAGCATTATACTCTATTAGTGTTCTAATGAGGTTTGAGTACAGTGCTGTAATATAATACTCAGACCTGAATATGATAGTGTGAGCTATGATGTGCACAACATAGGCTTTCGATTCCAATTTGGACACTTTGCAGTTGATGTTCAGATTGCTATCTACATGTGTTCCCAGTGGTTGCATCACTGTGTTTCACCATAGTGGGACTGTTGTCAATGCTGTAATTAGCAGGGAATTCACTTTGCAGAAAGACAAAATAAAGACATATTTTTGCATTAATTTGTAGACTTTGTGGCTTTGTCACCATTCATTTGTCTTTGTTAGCCGCTCCTGTAGTATGTTATCATCATAGGTGGACTCAATGACTGTACCCAGTATGCAAGAGTCAGCAAATGCGGTAAGCCAAAGGCCATATACTGTAGCCTAAACTGTCGAGAAATAGATTCCAAACAGTAAAGGGCCAAGCACAGATCCCTTTGGTACACCAGTGCTGACAGCTCAACTGGCACAGGTTGATTCACCAACTGTGTTCTGTCAGTGAGCCAATTGGTTACGCATCTAGTGATGTAAGGATTAATCTGCAGCTGGGAGGGTTTCGTAATGATATCTGCATGGGGATTGTGTCCAAACCCTAGACCAGATCAGGATAGGCAGTATGCACTGTCTTACCTTCATCCAGGCTTATCACGCAGAATCAATGGGCTGTGACAGCATCACAGATCACCTATGGCATGACTCACCACATACACCTTCCTGACAGAGTTGAATACACACTTCAATGCACCCTCCACACAGACTGTGTTCCTGTAGAAGGGTGTACATCAACATTCATCCATGAGAGTTGGGGGAGCAGCACCCAATGCATGCATGTATAGACACATCCTGAATCTCCTCATCTGTGAGGTAGACCAACTTGTCATCATGGACCTTTTCTAAAAGGACACTAGTAATATCCCTGCTGTGTGCAATGGACCTGTGTGAATTGTTAATGCTACATCATGTCTGTTGCATCTGGTAGATGTCCTCAAAGAGGTCATCTAGGGCATGCGTGATGACAACATGATCATCCTTTTGAACTTGACAAGCCCAAGGCTTTTGACACAAATCTGCACTAAGGTATTCATTCAACACTGTCAGATGTGGCCATAAACACCTATATCACCAAGTGTGCAGACGACTGGATCACACACATGGCATCTAAATATGTTGGAATGTGTGAAATGACCTATATGTCAGGTCCAGTGATCTGGTCCGTACATCAGAGTTGTCTGCTAGGCCCTTTCCTGTCCATTATTTAAGTCACATACATCACAAATGACATACATATCTTGTGTCCAAACAGCTGTCTGAAGGACTACAGATTGTGGGAAATCATTGACTCCAACACCAGTTATTGCTGCCACAGCCACGACAACACCTGCAATGACACAAAAATATGGGGGTATTCGTTACATCATGAAAACAAGCATCACATCTTATAATCAGACCAATTGGCATGTGACCTTGTGTCCTGAGATAGATGGCATGTGAAACATCCACCAGCATGTGGCCACAGTGCTGACTACTCCATTGTATGTAACACAACTACTGAGCATGTGTAGGACATCCACATCACAGGCCATAATACCTCCATAGTTCACATCATTCATCACACCAATAACTGAATACAATGCACCCTTCTTCATGTACCTCCCTACACATCTTCCAGTGATGTATAACTGAAGTGTAACACCTTTGATACAGTGAGCTGTCACACATTTTATTGGCCATACCTATGTATTCTTTTTGTGGCATAAACATTACTATCTGATGGTGTGGAACCCCCATCAAGTTGTTACACCAGTTGGATGTGTAATACCTGTTTGCATACAGTAGATACATAGCTGTTTGACAACATAACGACATGGGTAACATTTGTGACAGTATGGCTTGTGCTCTCTCTTTCTCTCTCTCTCTCTCTATATATATATATATATATATATATATCATAATAGTTGTACACGTGTGTTTGTGCAGAACCATCTCTGATCACTCTAAATCACATATGTTATGTCAGAGACATTGGTGGTATTATTCTGATATTGTCCATGATTGTGCATGCTTCTTTTAATGTTGTCCATGAGCCTTTACCTGTGTCCCACTTGCTGGAGACCTCTGCTGAGATCACACTCATATTGAGGCAAATCAGTTTGCACAGCTTCACAATATACATCCATGATAGATGTCCTCTGCATTGTTTAGGTACAGATGCTTATCTCACACAGACATCCTCCCCATTGTTATGTCATCTTGTGTAACAGTCACATAATACATATTTTCACTGTGCAGTCCATACTGTACCATACTGATATGTGATTGTTGCTGCTGCTAGAACTGTCTTCCATTGACATGCCCTCATCTGCTGTACATTAGGTTGTTTCACCTGTCCTCTTTCCCTGTGTTCATTCCTCCAATTCATCTGTGAGTCCCTATGCAATACACACACTTCCCCTGAGTGTTTATTTTCCATAGCAATCCATGTACCCTTACAGATCATTTACACAGCTTTGGTACAGAATGCCAGGAATGGGATTTCACAATACTCTGCACTGTATACACTGTCCTGTACTGTGTTTGGACCATATACATATCATACTTGCCAACTGTCCAGATTTTCACAGAATGTCCAGATTTTTGCCTTATATCTTTTGGTATGTTCCTTATAAAATTTGTGGTTTTCTGCCATATCACTGGAATTATCTCGGGACTGATGTCACTAAATAATTACATACATTTGGGTTTCAGACTTCAAACCCTTCAGAAAATGTATCTTAACACAAACCTTGTTATTCCAGCACATTTCTAAGTTTAAAAGAGTAAATATATAAAATCTGTCTCTATTTCTGGGCCATTGTCTCCCCCCATTATGTTGGGCTTTGTCCATATTTCTTGCACTAATAGGTCAAGAGCTATGAGAACTATATATTAAGACCTGGAGATCATTGTGTCATTCCGTACAAACAAGCTAACCGATTTAAACAGGTTTGCTATCTGTATTGCTTTACATAGTTTCCTAATGTTGCCAGCCACAAAAATGTGTTTATTTATGTTTAAACATGGTGATGGCATGAATATGCAATTAGCGCTACTGCTCACCTTGCATCACCGTGTACACATGTAAATGTTTTATGAATCCCAGGGATAACCTATTTGTGCTGTAAGAGAACTCTCATTGATAAAAGCTACCCTGGAGCATCTTACTTTTGAAGTCAATTAATGAGGGAAATCAGAGATACACAGTTTAGAAAGGCCTTATTAAGTATGACTGGAACAAATCAGTCTAAAAACAGAGAAAAAGTGGTTATTATCCATGATGGATTGCTATTTGAATATTCTTTAGGAAGTAAGCTGAACAATACATGCCATTATATTTTCATACAATATTTCATTGTGTGCCTAACTACATTAAGTTTTATGTTACTAGGCTATCTGTTATTTGTTATACTGTTCTGAGCTAACTAGTGTGTTTGTCTGCAATTTGCTGTTACACTACTAATGAATGCTGACTGCTATACCAAGTTGTAGAAAAATAATGCCCATCTTATGATTCATATTGCTGTACAAATGTACAAATGTGGAAAATGGATAAATATAGTTGCAAGTATGGAAATCTTCTGAAGAACCTCATGTTGATCAGGAATGAACACAGGAATGATTAAGGAGAGACAAATTCAAACCAAGAGATGAAAGGTTAATATTGGTGGCCCAAGATAGTGGGCTATGTATACGCTGGTTTACAAAGTCCATTGAACATGTGGGAGAAACCGACAAATGTAGGTTTTGTAAAACAGAACTGGAAACAGTTGTACTCCCTGTTGCTGGTTATGACATACTAATGGCAGAAATATGTATACTGAAAGGCATAATAATGTGGCAAGACTGTTGCACTGGGGATTGTGCAAACATTATGGTACTGAAGTGGCTGAAAAACACTGGAAACATGAGCCACAAAGCATCATAGAAAATGATGTTTACATCACATAGGATCACCCATTACCAACAGTTCAAAAGATATATGCTAGAATACCAGATATAGTGGTCCATGAAAAGAAGACAAAAGAAGCATTAATCACTGAAATCACAGTGACTGCAATGCCTTGTGTACAGAGAGACCCAAAGTTATAAAATATCAGGATTTTCAGACAGAAATGAGAGCAGTGTGAAAGAAAGATACCCAGACAGTTCCAACAGTAGTAGGAACAACAGGTCTTATAAAAAAGAATCTACAATTGTATTTAGATATGTCACCAATACATGTAACCCTGTACGGATTACAGAAGGAGTCATTACTGGGCACATTGCGGGTGTTGCGAAGAACACTTCTGGCTTACATCAGAGGTCGGAACAATACTATTTTCATGAACTTTAATCATACTTTGACTTAGAAATGGGGTCCATTCCCATCATGGTATTAGAAACCCAAAAGACTTGGAGAAATTAAAAGGAGACAGACTGCACATATCAGCACCTGCACTTGCACGTGTGTTGCTCATTAACTGAAATACAGTGGCTGTTACATATAGTTCAATGACTGGATGAGAACAAACACTATTTTCAGTGCTGTGATGGAAAGTTATGTTTCGGGTTCAGGTAAGTGTGTGATTGGGTGCAGGTTAGGTGAGTTAGGGTTAGGGCGCGGGTCAGATAAGTGTGCGAGTGTGTGGATGTGAGGGTTAGGGCAGGGTAGGAGAGTTAGGGTTAGGGTGCGTGTGAGGTGAGTGTGTGATAGTGACGGACCTTAGGGTTAGGGTTTGGGTTAAGGTAAGTGGATAGTTAGTGGTGTATGTACAGTTTAGTGTAGGTTTAGATGTAAGATTTTAGGTGTATGTGTGTGGATTGCTGTGTGTTTGGTGTGCTTGTGTTGTATGTATGTGTTTTGGAACAGTGAATTTTTTCCCTAGGAAAAAATTCACTGTTCTGCATGTTTGATGCTGTCAGCTTTCGGTGACTAGGGGTCGATATTAGAACATTCGAAGTTTTGAAACTTCGATGTTCTAATATAGACCCTCTGCAGTATATGTATTTGTTTCACAAAATGTTCCCACTGCTACAGTTAGCAGTTTTGCACAGCTCAATGACTACTTCCCACATGCTGTGACAATATATTTACTGTACATGCACTAATGCATGTCAGTCCTGTTCTGCTCTTTCTCTGAATTGCTGCACCTGTGTTTAGTCACTCATTTATATGCATTACCTTCTGATTTGCATGTGCTATACTACCTGTGCAAGTCTTGTCTTTGAATTACCAACACTCTTGCACATCTGGATTGCAAGTTTGCCTAGCATATGCTAGCATCATGGTGCAGATGGATAAAGACCTGATTATGATCCAGATGACATGGACTGAATAGTTATCTAGGTGATGGAAAAGGCAGCTGGGAAGGGTGGGACACTTTATCCATATCTTGAAGTTACAAGTCCAAGAAAGTTCAGCCATATGAAAACAATCAGTTGAATAATCAGCTGAACAAGACATTTTTTAAAAGTATTTTTTGCAGGGTGGGCAAACTCCTCTGTACCCCCCCTCCATATGGGGAACTTCCCCTTCCCACACCTCTTACACATATAGATACTTCACAGTGGCAACATGACTGAGAATGAATAAATAAATAAATATATACAACTACCAGTGCACTCACAAGACCCACACCAGCAGTCATTTCTTATAAAGAACAGTAAGACAGTGGTTGAACTCAACCAGACAGAACTTTTTTTAACCCCACACTTGATATATAGTAGGGATGCCTGGTGGGAGGGAATGCCTGATGGTGCCTCACCTATCCTGGGGAAGGTAGTCTCTCTGCTGCAACACTAGCACTCTACTGAGAATGAATATGAACTATGCAGTGTGGAGGTGTGGGATGTGGATCTGGCTCAGTCAAGCTGTATCTATGTAGTATTGTTCATTAGGTGTGTATACACAGGAGTATGCAAATTAATGTGGAGAAGGTTCAGCAGGCCCTGACTTAAGCTAGCACATATGGAAAACCTCTGTCGGCTGCCAGGATGATGGCTATATCGTGAGAGGCTCTTACCCCATAAAAGAAGAGCAAATAGGCACATTTGTGGTGGGTGGCCTGAGAATCATTATGCAAAAGAATGAAGCAGAATGCAAAACACTGCATTGTCTTCTGCTCAAACTGTTTTTGAATCCCAGCCATATTGGAAATGTACATGACTGCAACAACAATAAAATGGAATATGAAAACAATGTTGTGTATGCAATTTTTTGAAAACACATTATTATGGACGACAAAAATCTTGACTATTTTAAGGAAAATAAAAGTTTTTTTTGAAAGAAAATGCTATACTAGGGTTGTATCCCAAATGCAAACAAAAATGGACCTTGTACAAGGTTAACATACACATATAAAAACAAATTGAGTGATAGTAATGTTTAAACCAACTCATTGTATATTTGACCTTTGTAATGAAACATTTTCTTAAAGCTTTCAGCCCCTTACTATGTGGAATTGACCTTGTGCATCTTTAGTTACCAAGTACCTGTCTGGATTCACATGCAGTTGTAAAAAGATGATTTCATAATGTGAAAGCTGCCATACATACCATTCCTCATTAGTCTATACAGCACTTGCCCACTTACAAAATAGCTATTGTTTTCTGTCAGGCTTCTCTGCTGGATAACACTGTACTTCGGTATAGGCCTTATAAAATCATGATAGGCATAGGTAATTTGTTATATATACAATATGAGCATTTTCTTTAGTTAAATACGTGTATACTTCTGCATATCAGAGCTTCACCTTTCAAAATACTTGTCGAGATATTTTATACCCAAATATATATATATATATATATATCAAAGGAAAGAGAAATACCCAAAAATTTCAGAACCAACTGATATTGCCAACATCCTGGCAGATAGGTTCAGTGCTAACTTTACCCCCCCAGCCCATAAAAGGCTCATATCTATACAGGAAGAAAGCAGAGTCCCTGTAATCACAACTACGCAGGTAAAAGCTGCACTCTCTAAAGCCAAACACACAGCATCCATGGGACCGGACAACATCCCAGGATGCGTTTTCATGAACTTCAGAACGAACTGGCTGCCTACTTAAGCACCATGTTCAATAATAGCTTTGCATCAGGCTTTGTGCCCACTGAATGTCACACAGCAACAGTTATCCCACTCCACAAAGGGGGAGCCACCACTGATCCCGGGAACTATCGACCTATTAGCCTGATGAGCCTGGTCTACAAGGCCATGGAACATATTATCATGGAACTCATAAACAAAGACATTAGTAACCTCCAAACTCTGGATCCCACCCAGTTCAGGTTTGTGAAAGGCAGATCATGCCTCCTGAACCTGATCGACTTCTTTGAGGCAGTCACCAAAGCCATAGATGAGGGTACAGTGGTTCACACAGCCTATCTTGACCTCTCCAAGGCTTTCAACACCATCCCCCATTCTGGAATTATAGCTAAACTCAGTAAATTATGTATAAATCCCTACGTCATAAGAAGGGTTGCCAACTGGCTCACTGACAGAACCAACACTGTAAAAGTTGCAGACTCCAAATCTGACCTCAAAGCAGTGACAAGTGGAATACCACAGGGTTCCATCCTGGGACCTCTCCTGTTTGGTATCTACTTCTCTGAAGTACAGGCTAACACAGAAGGCCTCTGGCTAACGAAGTTCACAGATGACTGCAAACTAGGAGCCATAGTCAAGTCCCCAAATGATGTGGACATCCTACAGAAGGGCCTCACTGAGACAGATGCCTGGTGTCAGAGCCATGGCCTCAAGCTCAATGCCAAAAAGTGCAGTGTCATCCCCTTTGGTAAAAACTTTGTACCCATGAAATGCCACAAAGGCAGCAATCTACTTAATACTGAATGTGTGATAGGAGACCTTGGGACCCAGCTGGACAGTAGTCTCTACTTTGATAGTCACATCGCCACAGTAGTCAGGAAGTCCTTCTACGTGGCACACCTCATCATAAAAGGGTTCTTATCCAGGAAAAAGTTCCCCTCTACTCGACACTCATTAGACCCATTATAGAGTACAACGCCCCTTTTGGAATGTACCTCACAAGACATCTGCAGCAGCTGGAAAGGCCACAGAAGTACCTCACAAAGAGGATTACTGGCCTCAAACAAATGCTCTACACTGACCGCCTCAAAAAACTCCAGCTTTACTCCGTAGCATATCACCTACTTCAAGGTGATCTCTGCCTAACATATAAAGCTATGTCACCTAAAGAAATCCTAATCCCTCTGAGCTACACACTCTAGGGACCTAAACCTTGTCACCACAATAAACAGGACATGCTGGAGGGATAGATTCCTGTTCCAGAGACTTCCCATACTCGGGTACAGGCTACCCATCTATGTCTAGCAAAGTTCTTCATTAGCACTCTTCAAGAAAAATCTTGATGAGTGGATGGGAAATAGGAAATACACCCCGGGGATCACTTCTGTGTCTCTGCTCAACAATGGCACAGGAAAATAATTTTCTTGGGTGGCATAAGCCAGGGAACCTTGTTGGCTAGGCTTACATAGGCCCTTGGGCCGATAGCCTAGTACCTACCTATGAACCTATGAACTTATAAATAAGTGTTAGTGACTGAACATTTAATTTTTATAGCAATTAGAATCCAGTACAAGCACCAACTTTACAATCTTTCTGTCTGTTTTTTTATTCAGTGCTTTAGTTTAGCCAGTGCTTTTCTTTCTTTCTATTGAAGTTGTTTCCATATCTGAACTTTCCATTTTTTCACCATGAATATATTTTGCTGTGTGTATGTCATCAAAATGCAATATACTTATCTAAATAAAAAAGTACTTCTCTTTCTTGATTCAAATGTAATTAAGACAAATCTATGGGTAACCATAAGTTCATCCCCAGTTTAGTACCCCATTCCTCATGGGTAGGAGATGTAAATGTCCCAATATGTCTTTGTTTGGCCTGCTCCTTGGTTACTTGTATACAAAATACAAGAAGTAAAAACTACCAGGAGAAAGTAAGGCTAGGCTTCTTAAGATTCTTTAGGTCAACAGCAGAATAAGCGGCTATGAACCTATAAATGGGTCATGCTTTCACTTGCTTTTTTAACTACAGACTCAAGCTCAGCACTGTAATCACATTTTGAAATGACACCCTTGCTACTAGTCAACCAAGCAAGCATTTGAGATTTATGTCTGTCTTTAAAGGAATTTTCACCTTTTAAGGCAATTTGGATAGCTGAACAGAAATAGTTAATTCCTTGCTCATGAGAGAAAATATTGAGCCTGGTTAAGTGAAACATCAGTTTAAAAGCATTACAGTTTAGTGAGGCCGTATCAGTGCTGGCTTTATTTATTTATTTTATTTTACATTTGTTTACCGGGCTAGTCTAGCTGGATATATTTCCATTTTCAGTAGAGGCCAGGGGAGAAAAGCTCCAGCATTAATAATTAGATCATAACTTGAAATACAAAACAAGGATGGTACTCATAGTTGAAACATGGTAAATGAAAGTAGTTCAAATAAAATATACAAGAATAAATAATAAAAATAGTGATAACAAAAGTTATTTACACTAGTATAGAAAGCATAAAGAAGGTGAGATGAATTATTTACACTGATAAAAGTGACATAGCATTATTATGGACTAGACTGTACTAACAATAAGCAGGATAGAAACTACCAAAATGTTTCATTGTGGTCACCAGTTCAGTTCTTCATCATAGAAATTATACAAATATGTGTGAAAAATTGGTAGGGTGAAGAAATAATATTAGCAGAGGGAAAGGTTAGTCAGATTTACTGCATGGACATAACCAGTGTGTTTTAAAGTGTGTTTTAAGTCTTTGTTTAAAGAGTGGCAAGGAAGGAAGTGATGTTAGTTCCTTGGGAAGGAGGTTCCAGTCTTTTCCCACTGTGTTAGAAAACAGGGAATCTCCAGCCAAGTTGTTAGTTTTGGTTATGCTAGCTAGAAGCTTGTTAGAAGAGCGTAGTGAGATTAGGTTTTTATAGGGGATTATGAGATTGGATAGTATAGGAGTGCTATTAGGTTGATAGAATATCTTGTGGGCCATGGTTGGTTGGGAGATTTTCAGAAGGTTTTGAAGTTCAAACCAGCCCAGCTGCTTTAGATTTAGACAGTGGTGAGTTCGAAAGGGATTACCAGTGGCAAATCTGGCGATGCTGTTATAGGCATGCTCTAGTTTGACAAGGTTATTCTTTTTGAGGTTAGTGTATATGGGAGAGGCATAAAGAAGAGTAGAAATTAAATAGGAATGAGCAATTTTGGTTTTAGCTGTTGGAGTTAAGAAAGTTTTGATTCGATATAAGGAGCCAATTTTCCTGTTGATATTTTTAATGGTGTTAGTTATGTGACTATCAAATGTAAGGTTGTTATCAATAGTAATTCCTAACAGTTTGGTTGTAGAGTCAGGGTGTATTATTGGAAATGACAGAGAAATCAATTGGGGTAGACTTATTGGAGGGTGTAAAGAGAAGGAGCTTGGTTTTCTTAGCATTAAGAAGGAGACAACGTTTCGTGAACCATGTTTCAACTGTGTTGAATACATTCTGAGTCAGGGAATGTAGTGCAGATGGTGAGCTTGCTGAGCAAATTAATGTTGAATCATCTGCATATTGAATGCAGGTGGCATGTGGGATTGCTACATGCAGGTCTTTAATAAAAAGAGAAAAAAGAAGTGGGCCTAGAATGGAGCCCTGAGGGACTCCCAGGGTGGCAGGTAGAAGGGATGATATATTATTTGCCCAGAGAACTGCTTGTTATCTATTGGTTAGGTAGGACCTGAACCATTTAATAGCTAAAGAGTCAAGAGAGAAGGATTCAAGAATGTTGATTAGAAGTGCATGGTTTACCATGTCGAAAGCTTTGGAGAGGTCAATAAAGAGTGCAGATGAGAGGTTGTTGTTATTGCGATTTCTATTTATAACATCTGTAAATGATAACAGAGCAGTCGTGGTACTATGAGATGGCCTAAAACCATGCTAGCATTTAGCTATTATGTTATTTTGTGTTAAATGGTTTAAAAGTTGATGATGAATGCATTTTTCCATGATTTTTGCTAAGGGTGATAAGAGTGCTATTGGCCGATAGTTAGAGTAGTCATTTGAGTTGCCGCCTTTGTGAAGGGGAATGATATGGGAGACTTTCCAGATGTTTGGAATGTAACCTTCCTTAATGGTTCTGTTTATGAGGATGGATATAGGATAGGAAATTTACTTTGGATGCTTTTTGGAGGTATTCAGAAGGTAACTGGTCAGCAGAAGGGGTACAAGGCTTAAGTTTTTGGATGAATTTGTAGATGAGAGTGGTAGATATTGGTTGCATATAGAATACTGGTAGAGTACTAGGTATGGACGTGGCAAGGTTTGAGCTGTCTGGAGTAAGTTGGCTTGCTAGTGTTTGTATGGTTTCTGTAAAGAAAGAATTGAAGGCATTGGCAGTTTGGAGGTTGGCGTTTGGGTCTGCCTGAAGTGGGGTAAGTGTATGAGAGTGCCCTGGGGAAAGGAGTTTATATACACTAGACCAAAACTTCTGGGGGTTATTTTGGTGATTTTACTGCAGTTTACAGTAGTAGTTCTTTTTGTCTGAGAGTATTGCCTTTTTTGTAGTATTTCATAGTTGCTTAAAAAGTTGTTGATCAGAAATATTTTTGTTAGCTCTCCACTTTGCCCAGGTTTTATTTCTAAGTAAGATCTTTATCTTATAATATACTTTTACTCTTTTGTTCCACTTCTTGCTTTCATTTTACTTATGTGCTCCCTAATTGTTTCTTCTGTCTTTGCTTCTCATCCCCTCTTTTGTTACCTGTTATCTGACTGATTGTCATCCTTGGTCTGGCAGGAATATCAGAATGTTGAAATGCTTCTTGATTACATGGGAGACTGTTAGGAGCAGTATTTCATTAAGCTAGATATGTGCATCATCTGGGCTGACTTCTCACTTTATTAATATTGGTATAAAGTTGCATTACGTAGTTAGACATCTTCTTTAGATATGAATTCTTTGCCATTTGCTGATGAGTAGGAAAAGTCTGTTCCATATAAAATAAAATATGCATTTTAAATTAATCTTACAAAAGCAAGTCGGAAAAAGTAATGCATTGCATATACATGGACATCTGTCAGAGTAAGAACTGTTTAAAGCATATTGTCATCATTTTCATTAGGTCATATTTGTGATAAACGTATAAATGAAGATGAACATTGTCAGTTTACCTGTGTAATGTCCGTTTCTTTTTCAGATCCAAACATATATCTCAACTGTACAGATTTTCGCAGAATGTCCAGATTTCTGCCTCATATTTTTGGTCTTTTCCTCATAAAATCTGTGATTTTCTGGCAAATCACTGGGATGATCTGTGGATCGAAGTCACTAAATAATGATATACATTTGAATTTCAGTCTTCATAGTCTTCAGAAAAATGCATGCTAAGACAAACCCTATTATTCTAGCAGCGTTCTAAGTTTATAAGAGCAGTATATAAAATCTGTCCCTATTTTTGGGCCTTTGTCCCCCATTCTGTTAGGCTTTGTCCAGATTTTTTGCTCTAAGAGCTTGAGAGGTATGAATCCAGAGTTTCATGTGTACATGTAAAATAGGTTATTTAACTTTTAATCCAACTCCTCTATAAAACCTTGTCATTTCAGACAGACTCACAAAAAACGAAATAAAAGTCACATTTTATAGTTGATAATGAGGATTAGATTATCTTCTGACTGTTCATAGTGCCAAACAAGGGGGCGATTAATGTATAATCATCCCTGTTTTATTGTTATTGCAAAGGTCTTAAAACTGCCAGGGTACTTTAAAATTACTTAAAATGTTTAAATGTAAGAGATAAATTAGAAGGAAAAAAATAATCATGTGAAGATACTTCATGGACCCAGGAAGAAAAATAAGGAAGCTTTCCTAGAGCCAGAGCAGAAAAGAAAAAGCTCATGAGGAGAAGGCAGGCTCCTTGTGGGTCCTGGGTCCTCTCCTGTTTGGCAGCTACTTCTCATAAGTCCAGGCCAACATGGAGGGAGTCTGGCAAGCTGGGGCCATTATTAACTCCCTAAGTGATGTAGACATCCTGCAGAAAGGCTTCACTGAGACCAATGACTGGTGTCAAAACCATGTCCTTAAGCTTAATGCCAAAAAATGCGTCGTCATCCCCTTTAGGAAAAACTCAGTTCCCACTAATTACCACATGGATGGAAGCCCACTGAAAACTGAAGGTGTTATAAGAGATCTGGGGACTCAGGTTGACAGCATCCTTTCTTTCGACAACTGGATTGCCACTGTGGTCAGAAAGTCCTTCTATGTGGCACATCTCATTATCAAGGGTTTTGCATCCAGGAAGAAAGAGGTCATCATCTCTCTCTACTCTTCCCTCATTAGGTCAGTCTTCGAGTATAATGCCCCATTTGGCATGTCCCTCACTAGACACATGCAACAGCTGGAAATGCCACAAAAGTACCTCACAAAGAGGATCCTAGGCCTTAAACAGATGGCCTACATGGACATACTAAAAAAACTCCAGCTATTCTCTGTCTCACATCGTCTACTAAGAGGCGATCTCTGCTTGACTTACAAAGCCATGTCTGACCCAGCTCTGTTAGAAATGCTACATCTAAGGAAATCCCAATCCCCCCACACTGCATGCTCCAGAGACCTCAACCTCATTACCACAATCAACCCCGAGACCACCCATGCTCTGGAATAGACCTCATACATGTCAAGCAGAGCATCTCACTGGCCCTCTTCAAATGAAATCTTGATGAGTGGATGGGAAATAGAAAGTTCACCCCGGGATCACTTCAGTGGCTCTACTTGATAGAGGCACTGGGAATTAACATTGGGCGGCATGATGCAAGAGCACTTCTATGGGCTAGGCTTGTAAAGGCTCCAGGACCATTAGCCTAGAACACACCTATGAACCTATAACATGTATGATACTCCCTTTGGTATTGTTAAAGTAAATATGTCTGGAGCACAATAAGCATTCAACTCTCAGGCACTCAAAAACCACCATACATCTTGAAGCCAGTGTGTACAGACCCCCTGTAGCTTGTGAAGGCTGCTGCTTGCACTCTAATTTGAATATGAGTTTGGGCAATCAGTGGTAGGGAGGGAGCATGAAGCCGATTTATTCCTAGGGAGTGAGAAGGGGCTTTTAAGGTTAGGGAGTGGGAAGAGGGTTTTTGGGCTAGAGCCTGGGAAGGGAATTTTAGGGTTAGGGTGTGGGGAAGGAGTTTTAGGTTTAGGTAGTGAGAGGGACATTTTATGGTTAGGAAGTGATGGAGAAAATTAGGTTTAGGGAGTGGGACTGAAGTTTTTGGTTTAGGGAGTGATCAGAGAATATAGGGTTGGGGGGATTTAGGTTTAGGGTAAGGAAGTGATAACTTCTGCTGGGAACTGGATGGAAGTTTTTGTTTGCAGTTTAGGTTCTGGTAGGAGTATATAATTTTATAGGGTTGTATGTGGGGATGGCTACATAGGGTTGGGAGATCAGTCCAGTGGGAGTTTGAGCTTGCTTTTTCAAGTAAGTGGTAGTGAGCAAACATGACATCAGCTGCTGTCATGCAAGCACCTGTAGGAGACCAAGATATGACAGTGCTAATTAAAAATTTTCAAAGATTTAAATTTTCAACAGTATTATCTTAAACAGTTCAAAATATTGTTTTCCTATAAACTTTCATAAGATCGTTCATAAAGTTGTTAAAAATCTGTAATAAAAATGAAAGCTAAAGCTGAGAAGCACTGCTGATAGCTGTATAAATATTGTTAGCTGTCATCAGCTTTTATAATATGGGTAAGTTATTTTTTTCATTATTTTTCAGTGATATACTTGTTCAAAATGAAGTTCCATTTTTATTATAATTTGTTTTTGTTGTGTACTAAATGGTAAAAATTCAAAACTTGTACATGATTAAATGCATGCAATTAATCATACTAATTTCCAGGGCAAACAGTATAGCATAGTTCTGAAGGAGAAAAATGCATAGTTTGATTTAAGGCACATTTTAAACAAATGTCTTCATGTGTAGCACACAGACTGTTCAAAATATTAAGAACATAATATGCAACTGTTACTTTCAAGAGATGAATTCAGCACTGTAGGTCAAGTTGCAATGTTAGTAAGTCATGCTGAAGTAGATCTAGCATGGCTATTATAAGCATCTTAACTTTCCATGGAAATTAAACTTAGGTCTCTGTAACATGGTAGAGAGACACTAAACTTCTTTGTTTTTGTTTGAGGTTTGATAAACCACACTGATTCATGTAGAAGCAATTATTAAATGTTTTAAATCATAACACTTGCAGATGTTCAATTCTAACCAAAAAGCTTTTTTTAATTATGTTCGTAACCTCAGGGGAAATGCTCAGCAATGTGCAGAGTTAGTCATCAATGGCAATGCTTACATCTAGCTTGAAACAATAGTAAACCTGCTGGCCAACAAGTTCACCTCTCTGTCACCTCCTACCACACCCAAAGAAACACCCACAACTATCCCACAACTGGTCATTATGAGGGAACAGGTCCTTACTGCTCTCGTTAAAGCCAAAAACACAGCCTCCATGGGTCCCGAAAACATTCCGGGATGCTTTTAAATAGCTTAAAACAGAATCTACCAGGGCCACTAGAAACTCTCGTTAACCACAGCCTTTGGATGGGCTTTGTCTCAGAGGAATTGAGGACTACAACAGTTATCCATCTGCACAAGGGGGTCCACCAACTGACCCAGTGAACGACAGACCCATAAGCTTGACTAGTCTTATCTGCAAGACCATGGAGAGAATTATCATGGACCTGATAAATACCAGCACAGAACTCTCCAAACACTGGACCAGACCCAATCTGGGTTTGTCAAAGGGAGGTCTTGCTTGCTTAGTCTGGTGGACTTCTTCAAGAAAGTCACCAGGGCCATGAATGAGGGTAAAATGGTCCACACCACTTATCTAACTTGGCCAAAGTTTTCGACAAAATCTCCTACTCAGGGATCATAGATAAACTTACTGAGTTAGGCATAACCCCCTACATCACCAGATGGATAGCCAGCTGGCTCACTGACAGGACACATGTTGTCTGGATAGGTGAATCCAGTTCTGATAAGAAACCTGTTACTAGCAGTGTCCCACAGGGCTCAGTGTTGGGTCCCCTCCTGTCTGGTATACACTTTCCTGAAGTGAAGGCCAATGTTGAGGGCCTCTGGTTCACCAAGATCATCAACAACTGTAAACTGGGAGCAATCATTGAATCCCCAAACAATGTTGACGCCCTACAAACAGGCCTAAAATGGCAAACAACTGGTGCCAAAACCATGGTCTGAGACTAAATGCTAAAAAATGTGTAATCACAGCCTTCATTAAATCAGATACCCTGACAATTATAATATTAATAGCACATCCTTAAAAGTAGACATAGTTCATAGGTTCATAGATGTTTACTAGGCTAACGACTACAAGGGCCTTTTTAAGTCTAGCCATGCATCCCAAATTTCTGACAAGTTCTCATACCCTTGATAAGTGTAAGCAGGGGTTTGGGAGATGAAAAATTTACAGGCTACAGGTCCATTAGAGACATAGGTGCCAAACCAGGGATGAATTTCTGGTTTCCCATCCAGTTGTCCAAGTTGCACTTAAATTGGATTAGGGAGGAACTCTGTTTCACATGGATGGGTAGCCTGTTCCATAGATGCGGTAGTCTCTGGGATACATACCTATCTCTCCAGCAGGACCTATTTATATCACAGGCAAGGTTTAAGTCTTTAGAATGGGTAATTCTGGTGCTGTTTGCTTTGTGGATATGCAGGAGGTCCATCAGACTGGGGTCTGACAATGTCCTGTATGCCAGGCATAGATCTCCCCTCAAAAGCATGGAGGAGACAGAATACAGGGATAGGGCCTTGAGGCAGTCTGCATAGAACATTTTACTTTTGCCCTATATTCTTTTAGTGATGAACCTCTGTGGACATTTCAGTTGTTGGATATGTGTAGTTAGGTACATACCAAAAGGGCATGTACTCAATGATAGGTCTGATGAGTGGCAAATACAGTGGAACAATAACTTCCTTGGGCTTGGATACTATACCTTTCTTTATAAGTTGTGCAATATAGAATGATTTTCTCGCCACTGCAGACACATGATGGTCAAAGGCTAGATTACTATCTATGTGTGTCCCTAAGTCCCTGACTACTGGGTCAACTCTTAGGGGTGTGTTGTCAATATGATAGTTACTAGGGATGGATGAATTCCCAAATGATACTATTATGCATTTCTTGGCATTTAGTTTTAGTCCATGGCTCTGACACCAGTTGTTTGTTTGTGTCAGCCCCTCCTGGAGAACATTTGTGTCAGTGTGAGATTCAGTAACAACTCCTAATTTGCAATCATCTGTGAATTTAGTCCGCCAGAGGCCATTGACACTGGCCTTGACTTCTGAGAAGTCAATGTCAAAAAGGAGCAGTTCAAAGACTGATCCTTGGGGGACTCCACTTGTGACTGGCCTCTTTGTAGAGGTGAACTCCCCAATTCTAACTTCCTGGGTCCTGTCTATGAGCCAGTTGGCTATCCACCTGGTGACATATGGGTTTGTACTTAACCTCTTGAGTTTGTCAACAATGCCTGAGCAGGGTATTGTGTTAAATGCCTTGGTCAGGTCAAGGTAGGCAGTGTGAACAATTTTGCACTCATCCATTGCTTTGTTGACCTTGTCAAAGAAGTCCACCAGGTTGAGTAGGCATGATCTACCCTTGACAAAACCAAACTGGGTTGGGTCCAGTGTCTGGAGGTTTACTATATCTCTATTGATCATCTCCATGATAATTCTTTCCATGGATTTACATATATGAATAGTGAGACTTATGGGTCTGTAGTTTCCAGGGTCTGTAGATGGCCCACCTTTGTGCAGAGGGATGACTGTTACCTTTCTCCATTCATGAGGTACAAAACCTGTTTGGAGGCTATAGTTAAACAGTAATTCCAGAGGCCCTGATAGGTCATGTTTCATGCTGTTTAGAAGGCATCCTGGGATATTGTCTTGGCATATTGATGCATTGTTATTGGTCTTAGAGAGAGCATTAAGGACCTGTTCCCTAGTGATAGCAGAGGGAGTTATATTTGAAGATATTTCCTGAGGGAAGGTTGAGGGGAGAGAGGGGTAAAGATGGAGCTGAATTTGTCAGCCAGGAGGTTTATTATGTCTTCTGGCTCAGTATAGGTGGCTCCATTTGCAATGAGCTCTGCGCACAATTGTGTATTGCCTTTGAGGTTGCAGACATAGCTAAATAATGCTTTGTGATTTTCCTTGGCCTAAGACAAACTTACCTCAAATTTGGCTTTGGTAGACTTTATTTGTTTCTGAGTTGTTTGTTTAGTTTGATAAGAGAGCTTTTATGCTGCTGGGTGCAACACCTCCTAATTTTTGCCATGTTTTTCTTCCTTCTGTTATACAGCCTATTGCTTTTGTGATTCCACCAGGGTGGCTTGTTTTTTCAGTTAGTTCTGTACATCTTCCTGGTGAGTACAGCTGCCTCTATGCAGCTATTAACATGCTTGTACAGGGTTTCTGTGAACAGTTCTGCATAGGCAGCAGTGTTCTCAGGGTTTATGGGGGCTTGAAATTTTGCCAGGTTCTCAGTTAGTAGCAGGAGGTTAGCCATAGAATAGTTCCTGAATATTCCAGGTTTAGCTGGGGGTCCAGGTCTTATTTTTACTTCAGAAGAGACCATTTTGTGGTCTGACCTTACCAGGGAAGGCATTACAGTAGGGGGTGTGCACTCTCCCATATTAGTGAGGAACAGATTCAGTATGGTTGCACCCCTGGTTGGTGTATTGACTATCTGGTCCAGGGAGTTTGTGTTTACAAAATCTAAGAATCTCTGTGCATGTACATTTGGTGTCATATAGGATTTCCAGTTAATAGTGGGGTAATTAAAGTCACCCATGAATATGGTATTGGGTTGGATGGTTAGTGTTTCTAATAAGTTTAAATACATGGTATGGGTTTCCTGGGTCATAGAGGGGAACCTATAGCTTGAAAGGAATTCGTATTGGATTTTGCCTATGGTGATTTGAAGCTGGAGCAGCTCAAGTGCATTGCCCTGTTTGACCAGCCTTGAAGACTATTTATCTTTGATGTAAATAGAGGCACCTCCACTTTTAGTCCCTGCCTGTGAAGTAGCTGGCCTAAATGTGTGGAAGGCATTATAACCTAGTACTGTTGTTGTGCTCTCCATGGCTTTAAACCATGTCTCAGTGGCCGCACAGACATCAGCATTCTGTAGGGTAAAGAGAGCATCTAGGGAGTGGAGTTTGTTTGTTTAGACTCCTAACATTGAGCAGTAATACCTTTAGATTTTCTTGCTTTTGATTTGCTATGTTGTTTGCTAAGTGCTTTCAGTTTGGCATTGCCTAAAAAAAGCACTATGGGGGAACACAATGTTTTAGCTAATATTCGAAAGCCTAGAGGGGAGAGGTGCAGACCATCCCTTGCAAAGCAGCATGGTCTGTTGACCATCTCCCTCCATGCTGACAAATATTGCACCCCCTTAGAATGACACCTGAAATTAAGCCAATTATTAAAGTCAATCATCTTTTGTTCATATTGTGGCATCGTTCTTGGAGAAGGTAAAATGCTGCTCAATGCTAGGCTCATATCAGCCCAAGACACATATTCTGAGAGCTCCATGATGTCTCTCTTCATATAGTCTAGGGAGGTACGTCTCAGGTCACTTACTCCCACATGGACTATGACTGCATCATATTGGTAATTGTGGTCCAGTGACCTCAGTGCCTGCGTAATGTGGTGTATCCTAGCTACTGATAAGCAAATGACCGTGACTTTCTCCTTACTCAGCCTGGTGAGAAGGTCATCAATGTGCCTCATGATGGAGTCTTCAATGACTAGAATGCTGGATTGTGTGGTAACTTGCCTTATGGACTTAGAGGTAGAGGCTCTATGAGATGTAGCTCTATGTGTTGATGTGGGTATTGTTTTGAAAGAGTGCATTTGGGGCTGCCAAGGGTATTTGTTATATGTACTTCATCTAGGAGGTCTTTGAGGTTTAGGAAGGTTACACTTAAGTGCCTCAGTATACTGTATGTGGGTTGATATATCTGCTTTGAATTGTGTGTGATGGATGCAGTGTGTGTACTACTGACAACCTTAATGACATTAGGGCTACTTTAGGTGAGGGACCAAGAAACACAGATAGATAGTACCCTAAACATTGGCCACAAGTTAGCTACAGAAGACAGGAAATCCTTCTGTGTGGCTCAACCTATAAGTAAAGCATGGCATCAAGATCAAAGGAAGTTACAGTGCCATTGTACTCAGCCCTCATTAGGCCCATAATCGAGCATAACTCCCTTCAGCATGTACCGAACCAGGCACGTACACCAACTGGAGCATCCACAGAGGTTCTGCACTAAAGAAATTCAAAGCAAAACTTGACATATGTCTTATGTAGACTGACTAAAAGCCATATCCCTTTACTCTGTCTCATATAATTTATTGGGAAGGGACTTATGCCTGAACTACAAGGCATTCTCTGATCCAGCCCTGATGAAATTGTTACATATTTGCAAGAAAAATTATATAAGGGTTGACCTGAACCTTGTTTGTGACTCTAACAGAACCTGCTGTACAGAGAGATTTGTATCCCAAAGGCTAACTTGTCTAAGGAATACATTTGCCATCTTCTTAAAACAAAGCCTGTCTCTCACTATCTTCAAAAAGAATTTAGATAAATGGAAGGGGAACCATAAATTCACTCCTGCGGTACTACCCATGTCCCTTATGGAAAGAGGTAGTCTGTAAAATGACTCAGGGCTCCAAATCCCAAAGACCCACTACATTGATACTACCCTATCCCAAATCAAGAGAATTAAGATATACTATTGTTATATCCTGGGTCTTATTGGCTGGGATCTTAAAGGCTCTTGTGCCATTAGCCTAGTAATCACCTATGAAACTAAATACAAGGCACTGCAAGTCAAGTTTCATTAAAATATATGAAAATGTATATGCAGGGTGAACTGTGGTAATTAATGCCACATTTCAGGCTGCAAAACTTCAAGCACATAAATAAATTCATACATATATATATATATATATATATATATATATATATATATTTAGAGAGTGGGGAAACTGTAAATCAGCACCCTGATTGGAGAATGAACATTCTCCAGCAAGGTATTAATGTACAAGTAATGCCCAATAAAAAACGAGTCTGCCACTTCAAGGGAGTGTATCAAGCTGCCATGGAGCTCGGACTGAAAAAAAACTTACAGCCGCCATTATTTTACCCTCGCTAAGCAGATCTTCCGCTGTTTAGAGACTGTAAAATATATTTAAAAAAAAGAAAACTAAAAAACAAAAGTGTGTGTTTATGTCTGTGTGTGTGAGTGTATGTGTGTATGTGAGTGAAAGTGAGAACGATCAAGCCATTATTTTACACTTGCTAAGCAGCTGTTTAGCAAGTGTAAAATCTAAATATAACAGAAAAAAGTGTGTGTGTGTGTGTGTGTGTGTGTGTGTGTATGTATTTGAATGCATGCATGAAAATGAGGTGTGTGTGAGTGAGATAAAGAGAGAGAGAGAGAGAGAGAGAGAGAGAGAGTGAAGAGTGAGAGTGATCCAACTCTGGCAGTAGCAGCAAACAAGAGGCTTACATATCTCTCACTTCTTAGATAATGTAACTGAATAAAATGTAAAATAAAGGGGGAGCAAAGGCTCAAAACAGGAACATATTCCTGTTTAAAAAAAGCACAAAGTTGGTGCAATAATAGGATTTGTGTTAGCATGCATTTTCTTTTTTTTTTTCTCATATTTTTTTATTGATTTTCAAGAGTATAATTACAATTTTTAACAAGAAAAAAACAACGTAATATCAAATTTTTACAAAAACTATATACAAAGTCCAAAATAGATACCAAATCTTCAATAACATTACATTTTGTCTAATAGTTTTTTAAGCTTTATCCAGGCAATTTGTTTATGAGTCATGTTTGAGGAGTGTAACATAGCTGTTTGTAATTCCCTACTACAAATAATCTTAGTAAAAGATATAAATTCCTTAAATGAAAGGTTATTTTTACATTTCCAATTTCTAGTAATAGTTTTTCTTGCTATAGCAAGTAGAGTCCAAAGGAGGTTCATTTGATTCAGTGGAACATACCTTGGCATTGGTGCATTAAAAAGTATCATAGAATCAGAGATCTCGCATCTGTCCGACCACAAAGCTTTAATAAAATTTTTAAACTCCATCCAAAATGTGGTTATTGTTCTGCATTCTAAAAACATATGTGCCCAGTCGGCATCTATTAGCTCCTCGCATCTCCAACATCTATTAAAATCTTTCTTGCTTATTCTAGAGGCTTTTTTGTTGTAATAAAACTTCTATGAATGAATTTCCATGTAAAAATTTTCCAATATGTGGAAGAAGAGGTATGGTAAACAGATCTGAGAATTAAAGTTTTATCATTTATATGTATTAGGGAGTTGTTGAAATTGTTGATATATTTCCATAAATTGTTGTCTAATATTATTAGATCTGATCTAAGAATGTTGTAAAATCTTGACAATGAGATACCATTATTATAGCCTATATTGGTGAAGTCAAAGAGGATGGATAATTTTGGGGAGGTCTGTTATAGCAGGAAAATGATGTCTTTTAAATTCCGTTAAAATAAATTCTCTGAAGATTTGAATATTTAACCAGTTATTTTGGTAGATATTATACCTGGCTAAAAGGTAGGTAGTATCATGAATATTATTAGTTCCTAAAAACTGATGCCAGAATAATAACCCATTTTCTTCCATAGTTTTTATTTTCATCATGTTAAAGGAATCAAAGCATCCCTTGGTTAAGATTATTGGAAACATTAGAATGGACAAATTGTTGTTCAAAAGGTTCTTATTCATTACTTTTTAAAATTTTGCAAGATATATTTAATTATAGGAATAAGATGTGATTTTTCCTGCTCATTGTTGAAGAAGAATTCTTTAATAACTATAAATAGCTTAATATTTTCAGAACAATATACGTTTTTGAAAAACTTGTCAAAATTACTTAATAGTATTGTTTTGTGTAAATTTTTCCAATTTGAATGGTATTTTGGACTTAACCACAGACTTGTTATATTAAGAATAATGGCATCAGCATAAAGCTCAAAATTTGGAAAAGCAATCCCTCCCTTCAATCCAGTTTTTATAGTGCCAATCATATTTAATCCTTGGTTTTTGAGGATACCATAGAAATTTAATTAATATAGTGTTTATGTGTTTAAGTTGTTTTCTAGAAGGAGGAGCCAATAATGTTTGAAGATAAAAAAGAATTTTTGGTAATAGAATCATTTTTATCAGAGATAATCTTTCTTCTATAGTAAAGAACATTTTCTTCCATCTATTAATGTATTCTGTGATTTTATTTAATAAAATTTTATAATTTATATTTATAGTGTCCTTCCATTTAGACAGAATATGAACCCCTAGATATTTCAATTTATCATTGGTCCAGTTAAAGTTATTGTAATTAGAGTGTTATTCAATTTTTTATTGATGAGAATAGTTTCTGTTTTGTTTTGGTTAAATCTAAGGTTTGAGATTTCCTCAAAGAGTTTTAATGATCTGATAATGTGATCAATAGATGAATCAATATTTCCAATAGTTAATAAGATATCATCTGCAAAGAGTAACATTTTAGAAGAATAGTTCTCATTAACATCAAAACTTTTTATGTTTATATTGTTTCTTATAAAATTAGCAAATGGTTCTATTGCTAATGCAAATAGTAGTGGGGATAAAGGGCAACCTTGTCTAGTGCCTTTTAGAATTTGAAGTGGGCCAGATAAAAAAGCGCCGATTTTATTATACGCTATAGAACCTGCATATAATTTTTTAACAAGTTTAATATTTCTGAGGAGAAATTATATTCTTTTAATACCATAAATAAGTATGTCCAGTTAATAGAATCAAATGCTTTATCTAGATCTAGACTGATGAGTGATAATTCTTTTTTTTTTTATTTGCAAAATCTATTAAAGTTAAAAGTCTAATAGTATTATCCTGAACTTTTCTGTTCAGTATAAAACCTGTTTGATCATTGTTTATTAAAGTCGGCATCATTTGATTTAATCTGTTTGCTAAAATAGACGTAAATATTTTATAATCTATATTTAATAGGGAAATAGGACGATATGATGAAACAAATTTGGAGTCCTTATCTTGCTTTAGAATGGGAGAAATTAGCGAATATTTCCAAGAAGGACAAAGTTTGTCACTTATTCGAACTTCCTCAAGTGCTTTCATTAATATCTTCAAAGCGGAATCAGGGAAGATTTTATATAATTCACCTATTATGCCATCAAGAACAGGGGCTTTATTATTTTTAAGATTTTGTATTCTTTCTTTAACTTCTATTAATGATATTGATTTAAGTAATCTATTATTTTGTTCTTTAGAAAGTTTATTATTTATATTGTTTTTAGAAATTCTATTTTTGAACTATTATTAGTAAAGTTTAAGTTTGCTTTATTCATTGTTTCATGATATGAATGAAAAATCTCTAAAATATCTTTTAGAACTGAAGAAGGTTTTGAATTGTGTTTAGATGTGTCTAATATTTCAATTATGTGTTTACTCTTGTGAAAACTTTTCGTTTTGGCTGCTAATCTATGCATATGTTTTGGATTAGATGAATAAGATTGTAATTTTAACCTCTCTAAATTAATTGCTACTTTATGACTAAGAATTTCTAAATATTCGAGATTTAGTTGTTTTAATCCCAGATTCGAGCCCAATTCTTTGGGGTGTAAGTTCTTTTTTAAAGTGTCAATTTTCAATTGTAGATTTAATAATTCTTTGTCCCATTCTTTCCTTTTATGTAAATACCAGGTTTTTATTTTCCCATATATATAAGATTTTAAAGAGTCCCAAATAAACACTTTATTTGTGTTATTATTATTATTAAGTTCAATATAATAGTTTACTTCCTTTATAAACCATTCTTTGAATCCTTTTATCTTAATAATATAGGCTGGTAGTCTCTGCCAATGAATAAGATCGTTTGGTTTAATTTTAATTTTAAATAGTATGGCATTGTGGTCTGACAGAGGGCATGATGTAATCACTACATCTTGAGTCTTAGATAATAGGCTGTCAGATATAAACACTTTATCAATAGTTGTCTGTGTACCATATCTATAAGAAAAGTGAGTAAAATTGAGAGACCTCTGCTCTTTGATCATGTATATGTCTTTTAGGTTATATAATGAGACAAAATCTATCAATTTTTGGCTGATGCAGGTATCTTAATATTGCTGACATTAGTGGTATCTTTAGATGATAGAATACAATTAAAATCACCTGCCAAAATGATATCTCCTTTAGAATTTGCTGTTATTATTTCCAAATATTTGTTTGCAGATTGAGCACCAATACCAGGTAGCCAGTACATATTTGCTAAAGTAAAATATTTCTTATTCAATTCCAATACTACTAGACACAACATACCATTTTTATCAGAGAAACTGTTAATTATTTTAGGTATTGGTAATGTATTTTTCCACAAAATCATGGTTCCTCTTCTTTTTGTTTGGAAATGAGATTCAGCTAGAATACTATAACCTTTAAAGGCCATTTTTTCTAGATCTTTCTGAATAATGTGCGTTTCTTGCAAAAATATAATGTCAGCTTTATTAGATGCTAGGTATTTGAGTAACCTTCCTCTTTTAGTAGGGTTATTAAGACCATTTGCATTCAGAGACAGGCATTTAAACCCAGACATTGATTACTTTAAGCTTTTGATGGATAAAAAATATTCTGGACTTAATTAACAAGTAATGTTCAGAGAAGATGAAAATATAACTATATACAAAACTAACCATGGAACATCTAGTTCCTGGATTGATGAAGAAGTCATCAATACCACCCTCTATCATCCTTAGTGCTCAAGACTATCGTTCTCTAATGCTACTACCTAATATTTTATTGAATCAACAAACTACAACCTATTAATTCTCCAGGATGAATAGGTATTACTATGTAGGAGATATTGTGGAAAAACATCAATTACCATGAATAATGTAATTTTCAAAATTTTTAAGAACAGTGTCTTTAAACTTGTATCATGACATAGTATATCATATTCATTTATGTCTATACTATACTAATACAGATCTTAATTTAGTATACTACATTAGATCAAAACCTACTTATCTAGGAATTCAGTAAAGAAGTTTATGTATAAAAATAAGAATATTTATCATGTAACAAAACATTCCTGTATGAACTTGTCTGTGAAATCACAACAGTGTTAATATTTACCATAGAATCAGCATATTAATATATAGCCTATAGGCTTATTTTCCTTTTATATAAGATATAAAATCACCAGTTTTTCCTTCCCCTAAAAAAAAAAACATATCTGATTAACCTTAAATAATTTCTTAAGGTATTAAAGATATTTAAAATAAAGATGTACTAATGAGAATGTTTTACATGAGAAGATAATATTTAAGTTGCACAAATATCTATGCAGGTATATAGATCTGTGTAATCATCAAAAACATTAGCTTTTCTTTCCAAAGATGTGAGTCTAAAGAAACTATGTAGTGTAGCTTGATTTTGATAAAAATATCATGTAATGAAGTCACAGCTTTTAACCTTCAAGGACACTTCAGTTTTAGATGTTATAGTAATAATGTGTTCCCTTAAGTTGTCCTTTTTAACAAAATACATTAACACATTTTACCAATATTTTTTCAGTTAGAGTGGCAGTGGTTAACATGCAATATATCTTTTGCTATAAAATGTAGTCTACAGACAGTAAAACATTCAATATTTTATGAATATTAGTGAAAATGTCAGATTGTAGTATGCACTTATGTAGCTGGAGGTGGATTAAGTAGATCACAATTTCACCATTCACTATAAATCCAACATGATGTAAACTATTAATTAGAAAAGCAGTTAAAAAGTAAAGGCTACCTTTTGAAATAACAACTGTCCTCATGTCCTGATGAAAGTAGTAACTATAAGCCAAGAGTAACCATCTCCACTTTGCACTGCCCTCCTAACAGTCTTCTACTACTATCACTGACTAGTGAGGCAAAAGCATCACTTCAGTAACAACTAAGATCATTCTCTAAGCAGAACTGTCTCTTTTTCTTTGGAACCGAAATTTTTCCTGCCCCAATATATTATTTCACCCTTTTATAACAGAATTATTATTTATTGTAATGGTCTGCCTGCAGCTTTGGCTTCCCCAATCCAGCAGTATTGCCATCAACCAACAACTCATATAATCAATAAGATTGGGGACGAAGATATCAAGATGAAAGCAAAGAAAATACATAGCTGCCCCAAAAATCTACTTTAAAAATAATAAGAACACATTAACCCCCAATAGATAATGTATTTTAGTGACTTTATAACCATTGCATATGCCGCTTTCTGCTCTGCTAACCAAAAATGATCAGATGACCTAGTCTATGTTTTCACTGTATCTGTTAGCTACAGCTGCCAACTGATGATCAAGTGTAAACTACTTTGTAAAACATGTCATCAGAAAACTTAATATGAAGGGAACAACATAGGCTTCAACATTGGTTTAGTAAAAAGGACCTTTATATATGTCTATGTTTTATATATATTTTTCTTTGTCTCTCTTGGTATGTGATAAAGCATTCAGTTGTTCCGTTTTCTTTTTTTCCTTTTTTCAGGTGAAGATTTCTGGTAACGTGAATATGTAACCAAAGTTCATATGACAAAAGAGACTTTGAGAGAGTACATGCATAAATCTCTTGTATTACAAAGAAGATCTGACCAAGAAGTCTCGAGGCAACTGCCTTCTTTTTCCTTTTTTTTCCCTTCCTTCTCCTTTAACATTTGAATTTTGGCGGTTAAAAGCTCGCACTAGGGAATCTGCAGCAAGCTATGATAACTGTTCACGAGATACTTGTGATGTGCATTTTGTGAGAGAAAAGAAAAACAGAATATGTTACTCAAAAAGCATGTATATGAAGTACAAAAAAAAAAAAAAACCCACAACTTTGCCCCATTTTATATAAATATAAAATTTTCTGTAACTATCAATTTTAATGGCCAATGTATCTGATATCAAGCATACAAACCCTCCTGTCCTTGCAACACATACTCCACCAGCTTTCATCAGAAAATACATCTCCTTTTTCCTCTCCGTCAGCAGAGGGACCCACAAACCACATTTAGTAAAGACACAAACCTCTCAAGTGTATGAGAATGCATTTTTACATGTCATGACGGATTCTTAGAAAGAAAACAATCTTCTCTTATTATGATAAAGAACAATTTCCAATACCTTTTAAACTATTTAGTACAAGTCACATTAAGTTATATCCGTTAGCTCTAAAAGGACCCAAGCATAACGACATTTAACAGGAGAGAAAGCCCGCTGATGCAAAAAGGGGCTACACTTTCATTTAATTGCACTGAGATGGGGAGCCTTCATTTCACTTATCAGAGCGATCTATATCATCATAATCTAATACACATACAGTATCCGGTATTAAGGGGGTTCTTGTTTTAACCAATATTTCTATGGTATTGCTACATTGCCCCTATGTAGTTGTCAACTAATAATACACTCTGTCAAGGGAAGATTTAGAATTTTAACATCTATGTTTAACATTCTAGCGTATTTGTATTAAAGGCTTTTAAACAGCAAATAAATTTAAAAATAAATAAATAAATAAATAAGCATACTTAATAAATATTAAATGATTTTTTACCTTAACATGTATGTTTTTCCCCGATGTAGGTGATTTGTAGCACGAAACTTTTGGGATTTGAAGGGATTGTGGAAGAGCTTCATTTGTATTATTTACCCTTAAGCTTCTTGCTTGTTTTATCAATCAATAACATTTTTCCATTTGTTGCCTGCCTTTTTAAACTAGGTAATGAGATGTCCATATCTTCAGTGTTTTCCAAAATCTTATTCTTTTTCACATATTCAGAGGCGTCATCAAGATTATTAAATATTTTTATTCCTTCATATAGATGTATTTTAATTCTGGCAGGAAAAATGATTTGTGCTTTAATTTCAGCTTTCTTCAGATTTTTAATGAGAAGAATGCAGGCTTTTCTTTTAGTTATTATAGTAGAGGTATAGTCATTGTCAAATCTTATGTTTCGACCATTAATTTGTATAGGATTACCTGCCCACGCTGTTCTCAGGATTAAGTCCTTGTCTTGAGATGATAAAAATTTTACAATAATGGATCTTGAAGCATTTGGATTTTTTGACACAGACATATTTGACAATGACCTGTGAGCTCTCTCTATCCCAAAAGAGAGATTCAGGTAGGTTTAGTGTCTTAGGCAACCAGTCATTCAAGAACTGTATTGTGTTATTTCCTTCCATTTTTTCAGGTATGCCGTATATTCTAATATTATTTCTTCGTGACCTTAATTCTAGGTCCTCCACTTTATCTGAAAGTGCAGTGTTTTGCTTTAGTAAGAAGTCAATCTGGCTATCATTTTCATGCTGTCTTCCATCTATTTCATTAAGAGATTCTTCAATTTCTGTTATCTGGTCTGTGTGTCTTGTAATTATCTCACTGAATTCTTCAATCTGCTTTCTATTTTCTTTCTTCATGTTTTCCATGATTTTTTCTAAATTGTCCATTTTTATGGAAAGATCTTGAATACTGGATATTATTATTTGTAATTCTTTCTTCATGGAAGTTTCCTAGAGAGAGGCTTTTGAATGACTCATGGCTGAGAGAGTCTGTTATATTCAGCTGCTGTACTTCTGACAGGATGTAATTCACTTTCTATTCACCAAAATTGAAATATTTGTAGAAAAAAATAATCCACTGTATCTAAATATATAGGTGAAAGAAAACTTAGATGTTTTTAAAATAATATTAAGAAAATTTCCTGTCAGAGAAATTTCTGTTAAGCAGAGCATCACAAAAGTGCTGTTATCTCTCTGACATCTTGGCCACGCCCCCAGCATGCATTTTCTGAAGTACAGGTGTGTGTATGGCGGTGGTAGTGTCTGTGTGACAGAGGGAGAGACAGTGAGAGTGATGGAACACTAGGAGTAACAGATAAGAGGTATGCATACCTCTTGACCTTTTAGCTCGAGAAATGTGGATAAAGCCTGAAATAAAGGGGGAACAAAGGCTCCAAAATAGGAACAGATTTTATATCTTAAAAATGTAAGTTAAATAACAGGATTTGCATTAACATGAATTTTTTGAAGGAAATTAAGTCTGAAAGTCAAATGTATGTCATTATTTAGTGACTTCAATACCCAATGACTGGCAATAAACCATTCTAGTACTAAGGGACCAAAAAATAAAGCACATATCTAGATAATTTTTTAAAAATTATATATTTTGGATGTAAAATGTTTCCTCTAACACCATTTATATATACTACAGCAGCTTTGAAACGTTAGGTGGAGGAACTATTTTATATCCAAAATACATAAAAAAATAGTAATAAAAATATAAATATGTAAGTAAAACACAACAATTTTACAGAGAGCCCATTCTCTAAGTGCAATAATGCCCTCCAGGGTATGTGTTAAATGTGTAATTAAGGGCTGTAGACTCCCTCCGCTTGTGGCATTGGGCCTTACAACACCCCTTGGGAGACATTAATTACACATTAAAATACATCTTGTTGGGCAATATTGCTTGCTTACAGAATGGGCAAACTGTACATTATCACCCTGATTGGAGAACAAACATTCACCAGCAGGGTATTAATGTAGAAGTAATGCCCACTAAAAAAATGAGTCCGCCACTTCTTGGCAGTATATCAAGCTGCCATTGAGTTTGGACCAAAAAAAAACTAATGGCCACCATTATTTTACACTCACTAAGCAGTGCTTCTACTGTTTAGTGAGTGTAAAATAAAAAATTAAAATAAAAAGTATGTATGTGTTTATGTCTGTGTGTGAGAATGTATGCGTGTAAATAAATGAAACCTAAAAAGTGTGTGTGTGTGTGTGTGTGTGTGTGTGTGTGTGTGTGTGTGTGTGTGTGTGTGTGTGTGTGTGTGTGTGTGTGTGAGACAGAGTGCAGGCTGAGAGCGATCCTTGGCAGCAACAGCATCAGTTAAGAGGTTTGTATACTGCTTGACCATATGTCTCAACTTCTCTGCACAAGAAATCTGGACAGAGCCACAAATAATGTGGGACAAATGACCAAAAATAAGGACAGATTTTAAATATTGCTCTTATAAATCTAGAAAGTTGCTAGAACAACAAGATTTCCATTAGCATGTATTATCTGAAGGATATGGAGTCTGAAACTCAAATGTCTGTCATTATTTAATGACTTCCATCCCAAGTGATTTGCCAGAAAACTACACATTTTATGAGGATGAGACCAAACATATGAGTCAAAAGTCTAGACATTCTGCAAAAATCTGGACAATTGATAGGTATGCTCTGTTGACTCTTAGCTCAAAGTAACTGGATAAACCTAAAATAAAAGGGGACAAAGGCTCAAAATAGGAACATACTTTACCTAATTATTAATATTTGTATTAGTATACATTTTCAAAAACAGAGGGGTGCATGAGAGACTGAGAGAGAGAGACAGTAAAGATGTTTGCGGTCTATATTATGTCAGCAAAATGGCATTACAGCGAATGCCATTTCGCCGACACATACAGACCAAAATCTTAAAAGAGCAAAACCCCAGTTCACCGATTTTTTTCCCATGGAAAAAAAATTGGTGAACCAACAAAACACAACATACCACTTAAAACATTACAAAGTGGGGGGCTTTGCCCCCCCCCCAACTAAATATATCAACTCCGAGATCACACTACAGTCGGGTAAAGGGCAATGTCATGGCTCAGGCCAAGCAATTTCTTTCCCTGGGAAAGAAATCGCTGATCTGAGCTTTTGCTCTTTTCCAGTTTTGGTCTATATGTGTTGGTGAACCGGCATTTGCTGTAATGCCATTTTGCTGACATGATATAGACCTGATGTTTGCATACCTCTGGACCTTTCAGCTGAAAAAATCTGGATAAAGCCTAAAATAAAGTGGGAACAAAGGCTCAAAAATAGGAACAGATTTTAATTACTGCTCTTATAAAATTACAGACTTGCTAAATTAAAAGGATTTGTGTTAGTATGAATTTTCTGAAGAAACTAATAGTCTGTTTGTCTTTTAGCGGTTAGGTGTCGCCACAGCAGAACTCTGGTCCGCTAATAATTGGCAGTTTATTTTTTTATGGTGCCAAGTTGCCAGCCCGACGCCCAACCTTCAGCAAAGGCGCGCCCATTCACACATGTCTTTCAGAGGCCACTCAACCACGGGGAGAACATGCAGACTCCGCACAGAAGGCACTCCAGCCGAGAATCGAACAGGAGACCCTCTTGCTGTGAGGCAACAACGTTACCACTGTACCACCGCGGATTGAAGAAGCTAATAGTCTGAAACTCAAAATATTTATCTCTCTCTCTCTCTCTCTCTCTATATATATATATATATATATATATATATATATATATAATATATATATATATATATGTGTGTGTGTGTGTGTGTGTGTGTGTGTGTGTGTGAGTCACTAACTGAACTTGGGTTGTCTGGGCCTTACAGCTTTATCCATGTATGCCACCAGAGTGGCTTCTAGGCACAGGACATATTTGTAAAAGTCGTAGCCTGATAGCTGAACATTTGCACTGATAAAAGCAGAAAAAGTTTATATGCCAAATCCTGTTATGAATGCATGAGCATGAGGGAACTCAGTGGTATTTTTTAAAAATCTGTCAGGCTGCTAAATGAATTTGGCATAATTTTGAGTAGATAAAAGTAGACTGGAGTTTTATAGGCCAACTCCTGTTACGTGTTGGCAATTGGGGTTTCTAAGTATATTTAAAAAAAGTCAAATTTCTAAATTGATTGGACTTCATTTACTTTAAAGCAGAGTATGCTATATAAATCAGTCACTGTTTTGCAGCATGATGGTGGGGAATGCATGCTCTTTTCACTATCTGCTAAGATGTCAAACAGATTGGGTAACAGTTTTAAGTGAAATTATTTTGTTGTAAGACATATCATAGGAGATCATAGGAGGTTTCTAATACCACAGAAATGTTAGTTAATACCCAAGATTGCATTTAGTAATGGCTGCCCATGTCCAGGAATGTTGGAGGTGCTATCTCCGTATGAATTTACAGTGCCCCATCCACTCGTCCAGGTTCCTCTTGAACAGAGTCATAGAGGTGCTCTGTTTCACATGAATAGGTAGCCTATTCCAAAGACGCAGTATTTTCTGGGAGATAAATCTGTCCCTCCAGCATGTCCTATTTAAATCACAGGCCATATATAGGTCCTTGGAATGGGTAGCCCTACTCCTGTTTGATTTATGGATATGCAGCAATTTCATTAGGTTTGGGACTGAGATTGCTCTGCAAACCAGGCATAAGACTCCCCTAAGAAGAGTATATGATACAGAATATAGTGACAGGGACTTTAGTCAGTCTCTGTAAGGCATGTGCTGGAGTTCCTTAATCTTCTTTGTTAGAAACCTCTGAGGTTTCTCCAATTGCTGCAGGTGCTTCGTGTGGTACATATGGGGCATTATACTCAATTATGGGCTGGATTAGTGCCGAGTATAGAGGAGTTATAACCTCTTTTGCTCTCGAGGTGACGCCTTTACTAATCAAATGTGCTACAAAGAAAGCCTTCCTTACTACAGTAGGTACATGGTGCTCAAAGTTAAGGTTACAGTCAATTTGTAATCACAGGTCCCTTACCACTTTGTGAGTACTTAAGGTATCATTGTTGATGTGATAGTGTGAAGGGACATTGGGAATGATGATGCAGTTCTTGGCATTCAGTTTGAGGTTGTGACTAAGACACCAGTCGTTGGTTGGTGTAAGACCCTCCTGGAGTATACTGACATTATTCTTCTGCAGACTTGGTAAGCCACAACTCCTTAGTTTTAACCTTTAAATTTGAGAAGTATATACCAAACAGTAGGGGAGCCAGCACTGACCCCTGTGGCATCCTGCTGGTAACAGGTCTGCTGGTTGATGTGGAGTCACCCACATTGATAGTGTGTGTCCAGTTTGTGAGCCAGTTGACAACCCATCTTACAACGAAGGGGGTTACATTCAGTTTGCTAAGTTTATTGGTAATGACTGAGTGTGGGATTGTGTCGAAAGCCTTTGCCAAGTCAAGGTATACTGTGTGCACAGATTTGCCCTCATCAATGGCCCTGGTCACATTTTCAAAAAAATCCACCAGATTTAGCAAGCAGGATCTGCCCTTGATGAAGCTGAATTGGGTAGGATCCAGGGTTTGGAGGCCACCTATGTCTTTATTTATGATGTCCATAATGATACGTTCCATGGCCTTACAGATGAGGCTGGTCAGGCTTATGTATTTGTAATTCCCTGGGTCTGTTGCTAGGCAACCTTTGTGGAGGGGAATAACTGTTGCTGTTCTCCATTCAGCAGGACCAAAGCCTGTGGTTAGGCTATGATTAAAAAGGGTACTTAATGGCGGTGCTAGTTCATGTTTTAACCTGTTTAGACGAGAGCCTGGGATGTTGTCTTGTCCCAAAGAAGCTGTATTTTTTTGCCTTGAACAAGGCTTTGATGAAGTGTTCTTCAGATATGTGGGGTGGGGGTGAGTTTGGGGGAAGGTTTATGATAGGTCTGCAGGGAATAAGGGAGTGAAATTTTCACCAAACCTATCCACTAACAGGTTTGCTATCTCTGTGGGGTCAGTGTGTGTGATACCACTGGTCACTAGTTCTGTACATGCTTGGGTCCTACTTTTTAGGCTCTGTACGTAGCTGTAAAAGGTCTTATGGTTATCCTTGGCCGTGCTTTGTAAATTTGTCCTCAAAGAAGCCCTTTGAGGATTTGACAAGTTGTCTTATTTGCCTGTTGAAGCTGAGGAGGGTGCTTTTCCATTGTTGGTGTCTCCTCTTTGTTTTCTTGGACAGCAACTTTTTGCATTTGTTGTAAAGTTCATTGACACTGGATGTCCACCATGGTGGTTTGTTTTAACTTAGGGCTCTGGCATTAATTCTTATTAGTGTAAGCATCAGTGTAGTTACCACTTCCAGGTGGGAGAGGGGCTTGGAAGGCATTTATACCTTCACCTAGGGGGATATAGTTTGCCTTGGTGAAGTTTTTCAGTCTGATTTCGCCCTTTATGATTTCTGGTGTTAGCATCAGCTCGAAGGTGATTGATTTGTGGTCAGATTTAATTAATGAGGGTCCAACAGTTATAGTAGTGCACCTGTTTGACATGCTAGTCAGGACCAGATCAAGTATGTTTGTCCTTGCTGGGTTATGAACAGTTTGTTCCAGGGCATTTGAGTTAAAAAAGTCAAGGAACATTTGTACTTACAAGTTAGGGCTAGCATAGGTTTCCCAGTTAATGGTGGGATAATTGAAATTCCCCATAACCAGAGTGTTTGGTTATATTTAGGTTGTCTCATTATAACTATGCTGAGATAAATGATCCTGCAAAGGAGAAAAATAATGACGTTCGTAGTCACATTTGCAAGTAAACTATACAGGTTTCAAAAACTGCTTATGTTGTCTATAGTAAATGTGTGTCTTCAAGTGGTAAATGCATGAAAAAGGGTTGGAAGGTGTCTAGGCTCAAGTCACATTGAAGGTTAATTGTTTCTGTCAGTATTTTAAGTCACTGTACAGATCAGGCAAAGTCACCGTTTGGTAAAACATTGTAATATAAACATTTTATTTGTTGATCAAGTAAAGGAAATGCAGTATTCATACAAAACATTACGAAATTACATGTTTTATCCAACTCTGTGCTGTAAACACATCTGTCATGATCCAAAAGCAAAAGTTTTATCAATTTATTATGCTCAAAATGTTTTTAAATAATGTTCATCAGTTCAATAGTGAAAGTGCGACATACAGCTGGATAGCACAGGGATAATAAATATGCCATTTTAAACATGAAAAGTGAATGTTGGTGCAGAGGTAAAGTAGTGGAAACAGTTATCAGAAACGGCAAAAATATAAAAAGATACAGCAGGTGTTATCTAAAAGAATACTGTGGTATGACAGATGATACTTTTAAGCAGTCTAAATGCTAATGCAATATGCCAGGAGATGAAACTATAAATTTGTCCTTCAGAGTGTACTATGGCATGTTGCTGTAGCTGGAGAACATCACTGTGACAGCTACTTTCCGCTAAATCTTGTATTTGTATTATGTTGGCCATGGGTAACCAAGTGAGACACGACACTGGTTAACTGCTTAATCTTATCTATTGCTTTATCCTACAGGACAGTATGGGAGTATAGAACTATGTTAAACATTTAAAATTACACCCAAAACCTTGAGGAACTAGAGTTGTCTATTGACAAATAACATTGCAGTGAGGCCTGATAAACATTTTCTCATTCAGTATCTGTTGCATAATGGTATTTAAACATATACTACACTGGGGGATGTATATACTGAGAGTACACAAATGGTGTGATGTGGTACTTAAATCTTCCCTTCTAAAATGTAGAATTGAATTATTTTTCCTAGTGCTCTAATATATTTTAAGTGGATCTTATCTAAATATATCTACTCCTGATCCCTGCAAGAAGAAGTGATGAGTTTCTCTGAATGTTTGGAAACCTGTCTGACATAAGTTGTAAAATATTGCTGTTGTTGTTCTTTATGCTAAAAAAACAACAGATATAAACTATTTAACTAGACAAGTGAGTTTCATAAAAACAGGTAAAATATTTTAAGAGATCATGATAGTAAGCATTAGTGTACAACACAGTGCTGGTTGCTATAGTAATAATTACCTTCCATCTATGGATGAAGCAGGTTTTATACATGACCAGTGCAGTTTATATGCAGTGGTGATGGTGCTGAGTGAGTAAATTTCACTGGGAGCAGGTAAATTCTGTGTGACCCATGGTTGGGCAGTGATTATTAGCTCTAGAATTATGTTTGAAATGTATTTATTACCTTTTTCTTAAATATTTCTAATTTACAATGGATACTTACCTATGGATAATTTCACAAATATCATTAAGCAAAGACATCCTTTGTACATAGTGAGCATGTACATATTTTTCTACATGCTCATTCAGAGGGAAGAAGTACTCTATTTGTAGTTCAGGCCTCTGAGATGTATAGTTAAGTGACCACAGCTGATTTTTTTAGCAGAGGATACTAGATTATCTATTATTAGTAGATTTATAGTTGCTGTAGAATTAGAACTATAGTTATTTTTAATATTTAGTTTTATAAGCTTGCCACTGACATCTTAGAGACAGCAAGCTGAACAAGATCAAGCTGTCTGGAAATATATTTGTTTTTATTATTACATTTGTCACTGTGGTTATCGCCACTAAAACAATTCTGTTTAACCAGTCAAATGGCTCATTTTAGACTTAATTAGAGACATTGTGTTTAACATGTGGTAAGCAAACATCTAGGTGAGTGGTAAATCAGCTGGTGTCCTCATGTGTACAAATACACATGGAAAATGGCTGCATTTTGTGTTATGTCTTGTAAGATGGTCTGCAGAGTCTATTATTAGTACATAGGGTCATAGGATCATAGGAAGTTGCTAGGCTATTGAGCCTGAGGCCCTTACAAGCCTAGCCAAGAACTTAGCCCATGTTCCAACAAGTCAGCATCCTATGCCACTGTCCAGCAGGGTCATAGGTGGAATCCCAGGAATGTATTTTCTGTTCCACATCCAGTTATCCAGGTTGCGCTTAAAAAGGTTTAATGAGATACTCTGCTTTACATGGAGAGGGAATCTATTCCACAAAAGGGGGAGCCTCTGGGACAAAAATCTGTCCTGCCAACAAGTCCTACTAATGTCACAGACCAGGTTGAGGTCTCGTGTGCGGGTTACTTGAGTGGAGCCTGACTTGCGGATATGAAGCAGTCCCATCAGGGTGGGGTCTGAGATTGCTTTGTATGTCAGACAGAGGTCACCTCTGAGGAGTCTGTAGGAGACTGAGTAGAGGGACAGAGCTTTTAGCCTATCTGTGTAGGGAAGATGTTTGAAGCCCTGGATTCTCTGGGTGAGGAATCTCTGTGGTCTCTCCACCTGCTGCATGTGCTTTGCGAGGTACATGCCTAAAAGGGCATTGTATTCAATAATCAGTCTTATAAGGGAAGAATACAGGGATGTTATGACCACCTTGTCTGGATGAATTACTTAATTATTTAACCCTTACTAATGAGGTGGGCCATGTAGAAAGCTTTCTGTACAAAGGAGGCAATATGGTGGTCAAAAGTCAGTTTGCTATCAACCTGGGTTCCCAAGTCCCTCACAACTGATTGTGTGCTTAGTGCCTTATTATCAATGTGATAATTTGTGGGGACTTCACTCTCCACAAAGGGATGATAATGCATTTTTTGGCATTCAGTTTGAAAAAAGCTATTACTAGCATTTTGTTATAATTAAGCAATGAAAAATTGTAAAATAGTTCTTTTTTTATTTATGTTGCAAATTCTAGAAAAGTAGTTATATGAATACAGTTTGCAAAAATGTTAAAATATTTACAAGTATTCTTCTTTGAGTTGGCAATATTTACTATATACTTTACAAAGTAAAAACTAGGGCATAGTATTACACAGAATGAAAGTTCCAACAGGCACAGTTATTTAGTATTAAAATAAAATAATTTTATAAAATAAAAACAGGCAAATTAAAAGGGTGAAGTCTTTCCAGACTGCAGTTAACAAAATTTGGTATATATATAAACACACACACACACACACACACACACACACACACACACATATATATATATATATATATATATATATATATATATATACATATATACACACACACACACACACACACACACACACACACATATATATATATATATATATATATATATATATATATATATATATATATATATATGTATAGGTTCATAGGTAAGTACTAGGCTATCTGCCCAGGGTCATTTATAAGCCTAGCCACAGAGTGATGGCTTTCGCCTCCCCATTAGATTAGTAACCTGGGCGTCTGTCTAACAAGGCTCCTGAAGTGATCCCAAGGTAGAACTTACGATTACCCATCCACTCATCAAGATTTCTCTTGAAGAGGGTCAGAGAGGAGCTCTGTCGAATATGGATTGGGAATCAATTCCAGAGTGAGGGGAGTTGCTGGGACAGGAATCTATCCCTCCAGTATGTCCTGTTTATTGTTGTGCATAGGTTCAAGTCGCTAGAATGAGTGGTTCTGAGGGATCTCATTTTTTTGAGGTGAAGCATGTCCATTAGTTCAGGGTTTGACATGGCCCTATAGGTCAGGCATAGGTCACCTCTGAGCAGACGGTAAGCAACTGAGAAGAGCTGGAGCTTTTTTAGTCATGCTTCATAGGGTAATTGATTAAGGCCCTTAATCCTCTTAGTGAGGTACTTCTGTGTTTTTTCTAGCTGTTGCAGGTGTCTAGTGAGGTACATCCCAAATGGGGCATTGTACTCTATTATGGGCCTAATGAGTGAGGAGTAAAGGGGCAAAATCACCTCCTTAGATCTGGATGAGAAACCCTTTGTGATCAGGTGTGCCACATAGAAGGATTTCCTGACCATTTTGGCTATGTAGTTCTCAAAGGAGAGCATGCTATCTACTTGGGTACCCAGGTCCTTAATTACTTCTTCTGTACTTAGTGGATTCCCATCTATGTGGTAGTTTGTAGGTACTTTGTTTTTCCCAAATGGGATTACTATGCATTTTTTGGCATTTAGCTTGAGGCTGTGACTTTGACACCAGGTGTTTGTCTCTGAGAGACCCTTTTGCAGGATGTCTGTGTCAGCCAGAGAGTCAGTTACTGCACCCAATTTACAGTCATCTGTGAACTTGGTTAGCCATAGTCCCTCTGCATTTGCCTGTACTTCGGAGAAATATATACCAAACAGGAGGGGTCCCAGGACTGACCGCTGTGTCGACTCCGCTTGTGACTGGTTTAGAGTCAGACATGGTGCCTGCCACTCTTACTGTGTGGGTTCTGTCTGAGAGCCAATTGGCAACCCATCTTGTGACATGGGGGTTGATATTTAAGCTGGTGAGTTAGTCTATGATTCCTGAGTGTGGGATGGTGTTGAATGCCTTAGTGAGGTCCAGATATGCTGTGTGGACCACCTTCCCTTTATCTATGGCCTTGGTGACTGTTTCAAAGAAGCCAACCAAGTTCAGGAGGCAAGATCTGCCTTTAACAAAGCCGAACTGGGTGGGGTCCAGTGTCTGGAGGTTCCCTGTTAATGAGCTCCATGACAATGCATTCCATGGCTTTGCAGACCAAGCTAGTCAAGCTTATAGGGCGATAGTTCCCAGGGTCAGTTGTGGCACCACCTTTGTGGAGTGGTACAACTGTTGCTGTACGCCATTCTTTGGGTACATAGCCTGTAGAGAGGCTGAGTTTGAATAGTGTTTTGAGATGGGGCTTAGTTCATTTTGAAGCTCGTGTAAGACACAACCTGGGATACCATCTGGTCCCATTGATGCTGTGTTTTTGGCCTTTGCAAGGGCTGTCTTTACTTGTGTGTCTGAGATATCTGGAGCGCTACATTCTACTGGGATGGGTGCTAGCCCCTTTGGTGGAGAGGTGGGGGGTGAAGTTTGCACTGAACTTGTCAGCCAGGATGTTGGCAATGTCAGTTGGTTCAGTGTATTTATGGCCATTATGCACTAGCTCGGAGCATATCTGAGAGTTTGCCCCTAGACTCTTGACATAGTTAAAGAAGGCCTTGTGGTTATCCTTAGAGTCATTGGCTATTTTTCTTTTGAAGTTGGCCTTGGATGATTTAATGAGGGAGCACAGTTTTTTACTGATGTTAATCAGAGATGTCTTCTTATTTTAGGATTTTGTTCTATCTTGCAGGAGTTTCCTCCTTCTGTTGTAAAGTTTATTTATGGCCAGGATCCACCAGACTGGCTTCCTCTTTTTTGAGGAGTTGGTCTTGGTTTTACTTGGGATGGCTCGGTCCATGCATTCTTGAAGGTGTTCATAGAATGTGCTTGTAAAGGATTCTGCCGATGGGTCATCATTTTCCATTTGATTGCGAGCTTTGAAACTTCCCACCTCGGTCTTGAGGAGTGTGAAGTTGGCTTTAGAGAAGTTTTTTACCTTGATTTCCTTGACTGTGGGGGGGGGGTGGTGGTGGTCAGGATGTGGATGTCCAATGTGATTAGTTTGTGATCTGATCTTACCAATGACAAGTTTACCTCAGGCGTGGAACATAGGTTCCCTATGATGACCACATCCAGTATGTTGTCACCTCTTGTGGGAGTGGTGACCAGCTGTTCCAGGGCATTTGAGTTTATAAACTCAAGGAAGCATTGGGCTAGGGCGTTTGAGCTTGAGTAGTTTTCCCAGTCAATGTTTGGATAGTTGAAGTCACCCAGTAGCATGGTGTTGGGTAGAATCTTCATACTTTCTAATGTTCTCTGGAATGCTGCGTGAGCGTCCTGAGACAAGGTGGGAGATCTCTAGCAAGCTATAAATTGAACAGTCAATTTACCCGCTGTCAATTGCACTTGGATGGTCTCAGATTCCGCGTGCTGTGCTACTAGCCTGGAGGTGTGGGTATTCTTGATGAATATAGACACCCCCCCTCCTTTTGTGTTCCTGTTCTGGTTTTGGGACCTAAAGGTATGGTAGGAGTTATAGCCTGATAGTGCTGGGGTGCTCTCTGGAGCCTTGAACCAGGTTTCTGTCACTGCACATATGTTGATTTCTTCCATACTAAGGAGAGCCTCGAGTGTGTGCATTTTGAGGTTTAGACTTCTGGCGTTGAGCAGCATTACCCTCAGTTTTTGTTTATTATTGTTGTTTATGGAGGCGGGATTGGCTTTTGAGCCTTGCCTAAAAATGGCAGTATTGGGGCAGCAAGAGTCTTGGCCAGTATTCGAAAGCCCAGTGGTGACAGGTGCAAGCCATCTCTGGCAAAGCAACGTGGCTTGTCAAACATGTCGTCCCAGGCTGACAAGTACTGCATCCCCTTTGAATGACACCAGTAGTTTAACCAATTGTTCAAACTGATCATTTTTTCTTCGTATGCTGGCATCATTTTGGGTGAGGGAGGGATGCTACTCAGAGTCAGAGTCATACCAGCCTGGGCTACATGGTCAGAGAGCTCCTCAATGTCTCTTTTCATGTAGTCCAGGGAGGTACGTCTCAGGTCATTTACACCAACATGTACAATGACAGAGTCATATCTATACTTGTTGTGGAGTGACCTGAGTGCACGTGTTATGTGGTGGATTCTGGCACCCGACAGGCCGCTTACGGTAACCTTCTCCTTGTTCAGTCTAGTGAGTGGGACATCTGTGTGCCTGATGATAGAATCACTGATTACTAGTGTGTTAGGTGTGTTATTTAGCCTTAGGGGCTGTTTTTGCTTAGCACACTGACGTTGTGACGTATGTGTGACCTGGTTTCTGTTGTGGGGTAGGGGTTGCTTGGGTGTATGCTTAGGAGGTCTCTGTTGTTTAGGCAGGTTCTTATTTAGAGCCTCTGAGTATGTTTTTGCGTGTTTCTGAGAGTTGTTTGCTGGTGCAGCTATGGCTGGTCTATGTGAGTCTGGTAATATGGTGCTAGTATTGCCCTTCTCCTTGTGACTGGATGATCCAGTCGTGGGTTGAGAGAGCTTAGCCTCCAGCTTGGCTGTGTAGCTGCATCTCTCACATATGTTTGTGTTGGTTGGGAGAAGGAGGGGGTTGTCTGTGTACATGAGGCAATTGTAACATTGCCTCAGGATGCCCAGATTCACCAGCTGGACCAGAGAGTACACCTGAAGCTGTCCCTTAAACATGCCTGAATAGATGGCTTGGACTGTATTGCTGATTGGATGAGTAAAGAGCCTTATACTTCCTGAGTATAGGGCTGAAGTGCCAGCTGTAAGCTAGTGCTAGTTTTAGTGAGTTTTAGTAAGTGCCGGTCTTAAAATGCCTTATTTCTAGTGCTGGGTTGAAGTGTATCAAGTTTCAAGGGAAAAACTAAAGTGCAGACTTCGTGGAGCCTGGAAAAGTTTAACCGCAGCTAAACAGCGCTGTGCGGTGCGCAAACCCGCGCAAAACTGCGCTAAGCGGTTTTTATACCAGGGAGATCAAAAGGATAGAAATTAGCCCAAAATGGCCAATGAGCTACAAGTTGCTGAGCTGGGACCACTCCTACAGGGACAGATAGGCTGCTCAGAGTTCCCTCTCTCACAGTGAACAAGGAAGCCACCTAATTATCCAAGTATGATATGGGCAACACAGGAACCTTTACCACAGTCCTGGATTCAGCAAAGCCTGAAAACTGGACTAGACTAGTTCAGAAAGCTGGGAAAACAAGGAGTTTTTTTGTGTTTTTTTTTTTTCAGAAACAACAGAAATACAGAGCTTAAATTACTTTAAATACACAGAGGATGCTAGCACACTTGAGTGTGTAGCCTGCAACTGTGTTACAGGTAACTTAAATGCAAAAATTACAAACAGTAACTTTTCTCAAGTGCAACAAAGAAATAAGTACAGTAAGCAATGCAGATATCATTAGGGATCCACAGAAGCACTGAAAAGCCACGTTTTAGGTGGGATTAGCGTTTCAGGGAAACAACAAGCAAAAACAATACTTAATCAAGTCCAACGTCTCTCTTTTGTCTCTCGGCCGCTTGTGGAACTCTGCAGGGCACCACGAGGAGCTTGCTGAGCTGTATACAAGCGCAAAACCTCGCTAAGCGGTTTTTATACCAGGGAGATCAAAAGGATAGAAATTAGCCCAAAATGGCCAATGAGCTACAAGTTGCTGGGCTGGGACCACTCCTACAGGGACAGATAGGCTGCTCAGAGTTCCCTCTCTCACAGTGAACAAGGAAGCTACCTAATTATCCAAGTATGATATGGGCAACACAGGAACCTTTACCACAGTCCTGGATTCAGTAAAGCCTGAAAACTGGACTAGACTAGTTCAGAAATGCGGAAAAACAAGGAGTTTTTTTGTGTTTTTTTTTTTTCTTTTTTTTTCAGAAACAACAGAAATGCAGAGCTTAAATTACTTTAAAAACACAGAGGAGGCTAGCGCACTTGAGTGTGTAGCCTGCGACTGTGGTACAGGTAACTTAAATGCAAAAATGACAAACAGTAACTTTTTTCAAGTGCAACAAAGAAATAAGTACAGTAAGTAATGCAGATATCACTAGGGAGCCACAGAAGCACTGAAAAGCCGCATTTTAGATGGGATTTGCATTTCAGGGAAACAACAAGCAAAAACAATACTTAATCAAGTCCAAAGTCTCTCTTTTGTCTCTCGGCCGCTTGTAGGACTCTGCAGGGTACCACGAGGAGCTTGCTGAGCTGTATACAAGCGCAAAACCGTGCTAAGCATTTTTTATACCAGGGAGATCAAAAGGATAGAAATTAGCCCAAAATGGCCAATGAGCTACAAGTTGCTGGGCTGGGACCACTCCTACAGGGACAGATAGGCTGCTCAGAGTTCCCTCTCTCACAGTGAACAAGGAAGCTACCTAATTATCCAAGTATGATATGGGCAACACAGGAACCTTTACCACAGTCCTGGATTCAGTAAAGCCTGAAAACTGGACTAGACTAGTTCAGAAATGCGGAAAAACAAGGAGTTTTTTTGTGTTTTTTTTTTTTCTTTTTTTTTCAGAAACAACAGAAATGCAGAGCTTAAATTACTTTAAAAACACAGAGGAGGCTAGCGCACTTGAGTGTGTAGCCTGCGACTGTGGTACAGGTAACTTAAATGCAAAAATGACAAACAGTAACTTTTTTCAAGTGCAACAAAGAAATAAGTACAGTAAGTAATGCAGATATCACTAGGGAGCCACAGAAGCACTGAAAAGCCGCATTTTAGGTGGGATTAGCATTTCAGGGAAACAACAAGCAAAAACAATACTTAATCAAGTCCACAGTCTCTCTTTTGTCTCTCGGCCGCTTGTAGGACTCTGCAGGGTACCACGAGGAGCTTGCTGAGCTGTATACAAGCGCAAAACCGTGCTAAGCATTTTTTATACCAGGGAGATCAAAAGGATAGAAATTAGCCCAAAATGGCCAATGAGCTACAAGTTGCTGGGCTGGGACCACTCCTACAGGGACAGATAGGCTGCTCAGAGTTCCCTCTCTCACAGTGAACAAGGAAGCCACCTAATTATCCAAGTATGATATGGGCAACACAGGAACCTTTACCATAGTCCTGGATTCAGCAAAGACTGAAAACTTGACTAGACTAGTTCAGAAAGGCGGGAAAACAAGGAGTTTTTTTTGTGGGTTTTTTTTTCAGAAATAACAGAAATGCAGAGCTTAAATTACTTTAAATACACAGAGGAGGCTAGCGCACTTGAGTGTGTAGCCTGCGACTATTTTACAGGTAACTTAAATGCAAAAACGACAAACAGTAACTTTTTTCAAGTGCAACAAAGAAATAAGTACTGTAAGCAATGCAGATATCACTAGGGAGTCACAGAAGCACTGAAAAGCCACGTTTTAGGCAGGATTAGCATTTCAGGGAAACAACAAGCAAAAACAATACTTAATCAAGTCCAAAGTCTCCCTTTTGTCTCTCGGCCACTTGTAGAACTTTGCAGGGCACCATGAGGAGCTTGCTGAGCTGTATACAAGCGCAAAACTGCGCTAAGCAGTTTTTATACCAGGGATATCAAAAGGATAGAAATTAGCCCAAAATGGCCAATGAGCTACAAGTTGCTGGGCTGGGACCACTCCTACAGGGAAAGATAGGCTGCTCAGAGTTCCCTCTCTCACAGTGAACAAGGAAGCCACCTAATTATCCAAGTATGATATGGGCAACACATAAGTAAAACCAACAACATTATAAAAAAGACAAAATGATGAAAATAAACTGTTACCGTCTAGAAAACATGTAAAACACTTTTATCTTGAATAATAAAATTAACACTTTGAAACTGTGAGTACTTTTTTACGATAAAATTTCTGTAACATTTTTAGACATATTATTACTTAGATTGCATTTAGGGAGTGGGCTAAATGACTATCTATCATTCAAACCTGTTCTTAAAAAAATGTAAGTTGAAACGTAAATAAATGTGAATGGAGGGATACATAATGTTTACTTTGTTGCCTAGTAACAGTTTAATTAAACTGTGAATTTGATTGGTTATTTTGAATGTCAACTGATTATATAATGTGAATTGTGATTGTGTGTTATTGTCTATTGAAGCGGCTTTGTTCGTGAAAGTGCTTGCAATGAAATATTTTTATATATTGGCTTTGTTTTTTGTAACTAGACTTAAGTGCTGATATATATTAGTGGCTGTGTTTCGGTGTTGGATTCTTTATTGCATAGATTGAAATTTAGTTGTTTCCAACACCATTAATTGTGATGGATAGTGTTGTCTGTTGGTGTATATTTATTTTTCCTCTTTCTGCCGTGAGCATGGCTGAGTGCGATCCCATTGACTTGGAATTAGATTTCAACCCACAACGAAATAATAATTTGCATATGGGTGAGAGACTATCTAAATTTATACAAATTAATTCCAATCCACTGCTAACTGAAGATATTCAGAAAGTTGTGAATGAAGCCAAAGATCCAGAAGTGAGTTCTTTGCTTAAAATTAAGTTACATGACTTAGAGAACAATTTATATTGTTTGTAATGAATACAAATCCAGAGGCTACATCTTGAGGCTTGCATACATCTAAGTGTTGTCCCCCGGGGCTTACCCATTCTTAAAATGCACACTCATATGGAAACTTATCCCAAACTCCTTGCAAAGTGGCAACATATTAATTTGGACACAAGTATGCAATATATGCAGCTTTTGATTGAATATTTTAAGCCTCATGAAAAGGATTTAATTGATAAGATCAGTATTCAACAAACTGAGATGTACAGCCTTGTGCCTGAAAATGAAGTGGACATATTATTTAGCCAGATCATAGACAGTGTTTTTTTATATAAGAAGAAACTTTTACTACAGAAGAGAAAGAAGTTAAATCGAGACATCACAGATTTCAATAATAGCCATGTGTACATGTGGCCACAGAATGTTTTTGTAGTTTGAGATGAAGAAGTTAAATCTACTCAAATCACTGCTAAGACAACTTTGGATTTGGATGCCTAAGTGATATTTAATGATCAATCTATCTATAAAATCCCCACTGGTACAGAAAATCCTATTGTGTTAACCACAGGTGATAATGCACCAATTCAGCAATTAAGTAAAGATATTGAACTGGTGGCACGTAGGAAGGTAACATCTAAGGGGGTGTTTTTTCCTGTTATACTCCTTCCTATAAGAAAGGATCACCCACCGTCCAAAGAACATTCACAGAGCTGAGGGAGAACCAAAAGAAAATAGCCACCCACCGAAGAAACACACCAGTGCATCAAGAAAATGTGGGCTGTAAAGAACAATTGATTTGGAATATTTTGAATAAAGTTTTGACTCCAGTGGAGGTATATATTTTACAAAAAAGGACTTTCATTCATTCCTTCAAAGCAAAGTGACTTGGCCCAAAGTATTATTGATTTATGTCTCTTTGCCCGTAATTTAATTATTAAGACTATGTTCCAGAATGAACACTCTGAAAGTCAGTTGTATGCATTTAAAAGAAATGAGCCTATATACACCACAGAATCATCCATTAGTGGACGCTATTGTACAATTATGTGAGAAAGAGATGTATGAATTGTTTAATAATGGTAGTAGAAAGAATAGATTTTTTAATATGACTCTGGATGAGAAATGAGCTTTATACGAACTCAAGTCAGATAAGAACATTGTAATTCAGCCTGCCAATTGTTATTATGAATGCTACGTTTTATTATGCTTTGATGAATAGGATGCTGGATGATACAAATATGTTTAGATCCATTACTCATTTTGAGATAAGGAGGCTTTGCCAAGAATACAATGATATTATATACAAGTGTTTTACTAGAGGGGATATAAATAAAGATATTTTGGAATATTTAAAAGTTGATGACCCTACTATCCCCTGTCTACATGGTATTCCAAAAATACATAAGCACCCCAATATTCCTCCATTTTGTCCTATAGTTGCAGGTGCTGGATCACTGAACCAGCATCTATTTATCTGGAAAGTCTCTTAAGTTCAGTATTAAGAAATTATGAATATGTTTTCTGTGATACCAGACAATTTTGTCATGAATTATATGAGTATACAAATAAGTTGTCTAGAGGTATCAAATATTATATGGTGAAAATTGACGTTAAATCACTTTTCACAGTGATACCCAAAATTGAGGGTATAAGTATGATGAGGGCTTTTATGTAGATTTAGTACTTATAACTCAGATTTTGTTGATCTATTATGCTTTTTAAAAGATTGTGTTTTGCAATACAATGTTTTTGTTTTTAATGATTATTTTCTAAAGTGTGCTATTGTAGCTATGGGTGCATCATGTACCAATAGCTACGCCAACATGGTTATTGGCCAGTGGGAAACAATTGTGGTAATTCCATCCAAATACAATGGAGATATAATCCTATATGGTCGATTTGTGGATGATGCATTTATTTTATGGGGGGTGGGGGCTCTCAGGTACACATAGATACGTTTTTTAAGCATATTGAACATAGTTCTCCTTTTTTGTCCTTGTCCATGAAGTTCTGATACTGAGATCGACTTTTCAGATATTAAAATATGTAGAGATAATGAAGGACAGTTCTATATGAAACTATATAGAAAGGAGTGTCATAGATTTTCATTGTTACATCGATTTAGCATGCGCGCATCTCATGTTTTTAAAAATGTTGTAACTGGTCAGTTTATGCGCACCTCCAGGTTAAATGTAAAAGATCGTGATTTTTGTCATGATATAGAAGAATTGGATATAAGATTTAAGACACAAGGTTATAAGACCAATGAGTTATCCTTAGCAAAATCTAGAGTTAAGAGCATGCGCACTAATAGGACCAAACCGTATTTTTCTCCACATGACAGTACTACAGTAGAACCTAGGGCTCAGGGTGAGACCATATTTGTCCCTATAGTTTATAGATCAGAAACTATAGCCCTGAAGCATATAATATTTTAGAATTGGAATATATTGAATGGTGACCCTAAAATATCACTGTTGGGATAAAACCAAGGTTTTATTACAAAAATAATATTTCTTTAAAGCAGACGTTATATTACCCTAAGGGCCAAGAAGAAAAAAAACACAGAAGGCTATAAGGAATAGAGGTATGAGGAAATGCTATAATTATGCATACTTGGATTATATAGGCATGACAGCTACATTTACACACCCGGACACAGGGAAGTATATAAGTTTCATATAGATGCATATTGTAACACTAAAAATATTGTATATTTAGCACACTGCACGTGTTATGCATTCTGTGTTGGCAAATCCAATAGAAGATTGAGGGAGCGGCTTCGTGATCATTTGTACTGCATATGGAAAGGACTGGACAACAGTTTAGTGTTATTGTGAAACATGTTTTGAAAGAGGGAGGTATGCATTACTTTAAATTTGTGGTAATAGATGTGGTGCATGAAGGTAAGTGAATGGGTTATATAGTAAATTGTACGGAAGACCGTGAATTAAAGTGAATCTTATTACTTCGATCACATTCAGGAAGTGGGCTGAATGACTGTCTATCATTGAAACCTGCTCTTAAAAAATTTAAGTTGAAATGTAAATAAATGTGAATGGAGGGATACATAATGTTTAATGTGTTGCCTAGTAGCAATTTAATTAAATTGTGAATTTGATTGGCTATTTTGCATGCCAACTGATTATATAATGTGAATTGTGATTGTGTGTTATTGTCTGATGAAGCGACTGTGTCCACAAAAGCACTTACAATAAACTATTTTTATATGTTGGCTTTGTTTTTTGTAACCAGCCTTAGGTGCTAGTATATATTAGTGGCCGTGTATTGGTGTTGGATTCTTTATTTCATATATTGAAATTTAGTTGTTTCCAACACCATTAATTGTGATGTATAGTGTTGTTCTCTGTGGAACATCTTTAGACAAGTGATCTAAAGCAAAAACATTCCTTAAAAGTAAAGTTAGGTAACCTGGCTGTTTTTAAAGAAACCATTCTTAAACACAAACAACATAAAACAAAACATTTGTGATTGCTTAACCAAATGCATAAGTCAATGAAATTGTTTGAAAACAAATGCAATTTATATAAAAGAAAGCATTTGGTTTATAGCATTTTAACTAGTTTATTTGTTTGGTTTCCAGCAATTTCATTTATTTGGTCTTGTATTCATAAATGCTTCATTTTATGCAAATTAGGTTTGTTTCTACTAATCTCACTGGTTAATTTATTTTACTAAACATTCATCCTCTTTAATGTATCTTGAGCTGATACATTGTATCAGCAATCTTGCATGCCACACTTATTGTACCTTAACTACCAAAATATTTGTTTCTGACCCAACCTGGCTGTCATTCCCCCTTCATGAGCTATGTGCATCTTTTTTTTCTGACCTCACATTTGATGCTATGTTGTATATAGATCATTAGAGAATGGGCAAACTGTACAAGTTGGTCTTTCGGCTTTTTCCCGGTAAGGGGTCACCACAGCGGAACTCAGGTCCACTAATGATTGGCAGTCGATTTTTACGAAATGCTGAGGTGCCAGCTCAACGCCCAACCTTCAATGAAGGCATGCCCATTTATGCACGCATGTCTTTTGAATGCTACCCAACTGAGGGGAGGACATGCAGACTCCACACAGAAGGCACTCCCAAGCCAAGCCGAGAATCAAACAGGAGAGCCTCTTGCTGTGAGGTAACAATGCTACCGCTGTACCACCACGGAAGATCATTAATGTACAGTACAAGTAATGCCCACTAAAAAACTGGTCCAACACTTCACTGCAGCATATCAAGCTGCCATGGAGCTCAGACAAAAATAAATAAATAAATAAATAACAGCCGCTATTATTTTATGCTCGCTAAGCAATGCTTTTGCTGTTTAGTGAGTGTAAAAACAAAAACAGAAAAAAGTGTATGTGTGTGTGTATGTATGTGTATGAGTGTGTTTATGTTTCTGTTTGCGTATGTGAGTGAATGCATGTATGAAAGCAGAGGAGACTGCATGTGAGAGAGATTGTGAGGGAGTGCGAGTGATCTTGTGTGAGTAAATGCGTATATAAAAACAGAGGAGACTGTGTATGTGAAACAGATTGAGAGAGAGTGAGAGTGATCTTGTGTGAGTGAATGTGTGTATGAAAGCAGAGGAGACTCTGTGTGTGTGTGTGTGTGTGTGTGTGTGTGTGTGTGTGTGTGTGTGTGTGTGAGACTGAGAGAGAGTAAGAGTGATCTTGTGTGCATAGCTCTCAACTTTCCAAATTTTTGCAGAATGTCAAAAGTTTTGTCTCATACTTCTTGTCTGTTTCTCATAAAATTTGTAGATTTCTGACATCTTGTGGCAAACCAGTGAGGAATGAATTCACTAAATAATGATAGGCATTTGAGTTTCAGGCTTTATGTCTTTCAGAAAATGCACTCTAATACAAAGCCTTTTATCCTAGTAACTTTCTGAGTTTATAAGAGAAAGATTTAAAATTTGCCCTTACTTTTGAGGCTTTGTCCCCCACTATTTTTGACTTTTGCCAGATTTTTTGTGCTAAGAAGTTGAGCGTTATGCTTGTGTGAGTGAATGAAAGTATGAAACCAGAGGACACTACGTGTGTATATGTATGTGTGTGTGAAAGCAGAAAGTGACTGTGTATGAGAGAGAGAGAATGGTCTCTCTGTAAAACTGTTGTGTTTTACTTACTTATTTATTTATAAGCACTATGTTAATTTTTATTCATATTTTTTGATGCAAAATGCCTTTAGCATATACTACAGAAATTCTGAAACATTAGGCAGAGTAACTATTTTACATCCATTCTCTAAGTGCAATAATGCCCACCAGGTTATGTGTTAATGTGTAATTAATGCCCTTCCAGGGGTGTAGAGGCGCTCCACCTGCAGCGTCGGGCCTCATAACACCCATGTTTGGGTTTTAATTACACATCAGCACACACCCTGTCTGGCATTATTATTTACGTATTCCACCCTCATCCCTTCCTTCTCTGAACTACATATATCAGGTATCTCTATGTCCCACCCCACTTATCACACTGGACATTTTTCTGTTATACCAGTAAAGTCTACCCTACTACTAATATCACTGACTGCAGTTCCTCCATCTGGTTTCCTGGACTATTTGTACTGCATGTTAATACGGCCTAACCATGCTCTGAGTCAACCTTTTGTTTCATTGTGTTCTATACTCTTATTCCTTCTTTCTGTTGTATGACTACTTAATCCTTATTCTGCATTTGTGAAACTCCTCCACTTCTATCGTAATTTAAAAATAGATTCTTTGAAATTCACCTTTCCAATACAGCTCATAACAGCATTGTTCTTTTTGGACTAAGATGGAGAATGTTCCTGGCACACAAATGATGTGAGGGGCAGGTCTCCCTCATCCTTTTACTTGTCCTGGCCCCTTCGTCCTTGTCCACTGTGATATCCAGTCATTATAGTCCATATTCTTCTCCATCATCATTGGGCTGGCTTCTGACACACATGAAACACATCTGAGATGGTTAACTTCAAGCCCTTCTGCTGGCATATCTCTCTCTCTCTCTCTCTCTCTCTGTTACCTACTTTTCCTGCTTCTCATCATCACAAGTGTACACCCACCCATGACTTTCTTTGTCATCTACTTCCATGCCTAAGTCTGAGCCCTGAGGCCAGTTACAATGTAATCTTTTTTCCTGCTATCTCCCTTTCCATGATGTAATCTGATTGGTGACTTGATGTTTAAAACACCAAAATCCTTCTCTCTCAACCTCCACTGACTTATGTCTCCTTCCCTTCCTTCCCATTGAATTTCCCTCTCCTTATCTTATCCATTACCATTACTCCAAGCCTTCCTCATTGTATCTGACCTCTGTCTCACTCCTAGTGTACTCTTCCTATAAGTCCTTTCCACTGTTCTATCTTTTTCTTCCTCTGTTCCTCCTGTTTGACTGAGTGGCCTCCCTGCCCAGTACTACATGACTACCTCTGGGTGAGTCTTACCTTTTTCTGTTATCACTACCACTTGCAGCTGTCTTTTCTTTTCTTTATGGCTTTCTTCTCATTGTCTTCTCTTTCTTGGCTCCACTTTATTCCTTCAACGTACCATATGTTACTTCACTTTACTCTGATGACAATCTCTCAAAACCATAGTTAGGGTAACTGGCACCAAGAGGTCTTCACCCTCAAATCTGAGGATCCTGTTTTTGCTCTGTAACTGTAACCAGGTGCTATAGAAGTAGCAAGTAGTCTGATGTTATTACATTACCACACGTGTGGCACTTCAACATTTCAGTCTTCACCACAAATGCAGTATCAGCATTAATTTGTGAATCACAGGACTGTATTGTATTGTACTTCTCCATCTGCAACTGCTGATTTCACCCTCTGACAACTTGCATTTGGGGCTGTCACTCTAGTTACCCCTCTGCATCCTCTCGTCCTTTGCCTCCCTTCCCTCTTTTTTGTCATTCCATCTTGTCTATCTGCCTCCTGTTGGCTCTATTAAAGTCCCACCCTGTTAGTCCAGTGCCATCTTTAGCACACATATTGTCTTCTGAAGATCCCTGTTTCTTCTGCAGATCCCACATCCTCTGCCGCCCCAAAGATTTCTGAGCATAACAATTATCCCTCAGGTATGCACATCATTCATTGTGCTCACATTCTTCTTTCCCAGTCTGTCCTGTTACTTTCATACATTCCCATTATTGGATCCTTCACTGTTCTATTGTTATTTACATAGCGTTTTACCTTTTTAAGCACCTAGCTTAAGCATACCTTACTGTGACCAGCTAATTCCATCAAGTGATTTATGTTAGTCATAATTAAAAACAACAGACTAGAAATTATGAGTTAATATACTTCTGCAAGGACATTGAGAAAGTATTTATCAGCAGCTCAGTTCTGAAGCAGATTCACAAGTCTTTATTAAACTTAATATATACTTAATTCCATTCAGACATCAGACACAACACAAAAGTAATATTTTTTTACCTCAAGCCTTAACAGAAGTTTAGAAAAGTAGTAATAATAACTAAGATGATTTTAGTAAATGTAAAAGAAATACTATCCTGGGGATTCATTAACATGTGTGCACATGTCGCACTAAGCCTACACACTTCACTCATGTTAGTGCAATAAGCAGCAGTACTCATTGAATATGCAAGCTGCTAAGCACTGATACACATTCAGCAGTAGTAGTTTGTAGCCAGAAGTCCTATTAGTGGTCACTTTGAGATGCACAGAGACTTAAGCACGCAGTATATGGTATATACATGCAACCCAGTAAGCGAGCATGTGTGAATAGCAAAATACAAGGCAAGACATCTTGAATTACATAATTAAGAGGCAGGCGAAACTTAGTGAGGAAAGTGCAGTTAGATATAAATAAGTTGGTGTGCTAACAGTAAATAAATTTATTTTCAACTATACAAGTAACTCTGTCCACTTAAGTTCACATACATAATAAAAACAAAGTGCTGGCAAAGGATGTGAGAGGGACACAGTTACAGTAAGTAAAATGTATTCAAATTGCAGAGTTGAGATAACAGTTAATAAGGAAAATAGATACATTATGGGATATTGCATATGGTGCAGGTATTGCACATCAGTTGTGTATATACAAAGTTATATGTTGTAACCAACATCTTGCTATAGACCCACTTATCGTGAAACAATTTAACTAAATTCTAAAGCTGTTGCCCTATGTACTTCAGAAAGGGACTTTTTATTGTCATAGAAAGGCTATTGTAAAGTTAAAGTTGTGTTAGCAAAACATGTGTTGTATATGAGTGCAAATCGTAGAATAGTTTATACAATTATAAGATATAACTCTACATTTTCCATTATACATTTCCTGAGACATGCTCAGAAAAATGCTGTACTGACATGATTATATCTAGGATGCCTAGCTATACCTGTGTGGCAGGTGTATGGATGTACTCTGCAACTGTAATGTATACTGTGGGAGTGATCAAAGGTCATAAATTACATCCATCTGATTGATGTTAGAAAATACATACAGATTAAAGAATTGTAATACTTTCAGTGCCTCATATGTATGTGTATGAAGAAAACAATGCTGAAGTTGTTATGGCAATGTACATACCCTTGACAATGTGGAAATACAGTGAAGTATCATGGACACCTGTGCAATCATTCCAATAATCATATTAATTGATGAAAAAAAGCATTTGTGGCAGCATCGTACATGTTGTAAATGGTAGAAAATGTGTGACTGTTCATACATCTGTGTATGTCTCCAGTAAAATCCAGAAGGACATGACATATACACATATCTTTAAAATAAAATATTACACCCATAACAACTTAATCAACAAGCCTTTCCCTAGAACTAACACCCTTACACATTATCCCTGCAATCTTTTCACATTAAAATGTGGTGACTTCCATTCTGACTCAGATCCTGCAATCACTTAACAATGCAACAAGTCTGTCACATCACAAAATAGTCATCCCTCAAAACCATACGGTCATAGCTGGCTTTAGGCACCAGCAAACCCTGCGGTTGCTGGGGGCTCCCTGTTCCTGGGGGGCCCCCAACCACTGCAAGTTACCTTATCTTGATATTTTGCAACACTTCTGTCAAAACAACAAAAGCTAGTACAGGAATCTTTCATATTTAATAAACCAGGAGGGCAATAACTTTTTTTTATATCTCCTTTAAAATTCAAAGATATCACTGGTTATAGTAACAGTGTTTTATCAAGCAACAGTTTTCACAATCCCATTAAATATTTTATCACTGACATAGTGCCCCTGGCTTAGTTAAATCCTGCTGGTTGACATGCTCTCCACTAAAACTAACAACATATGCAGCTTTAGGTACCTGCAATACCCATGGCTGCAAGGGGCCTCCCTAATCATCCTTGACTGTGTGGAGGCCCCACAAAAGCTGCAGCTGATTGGGGAAAAATGAGGATGAAAAATGTATTAATTTCCTGATTAGGCTGTTATATGACTCTGTTAGAATAAAGCTGGTAATGAGCATAGGCAAGGTAAACACTAGAGAGATCATCAGCCCAGCATGACTGATCTCAATGCATACCTTGGAGTTTAAGAACAGCTGATGCTTCTGATCTTCAGGAATGGTTTTCTTGTACAGGGAGTTTTATAAATACTGACAAAAGAGCAGATACTATAACTCCCAACTTCTTTGTTGAAGAGTTCAGCGTAATGCCAATAATACCAGAATAAAGGCTCAAAATCAGGAACAAGTTTTAAATATTGCTCTAATTCAATTAAAAGTTAATAGAATAACAAATTTTGCATTAACATGCATTTTTTGCTCAATTTTTTGCTCAATAAGTATCTGTAGTCCTGAATGATTCATAAGCAAATCAAACGTTTTATGAAGGACAGAGCAAAATTATAAGCAAAATCAGAGAAGGTCTGTGAAATCAGGGACAGTGACAGGTGTGCATTACAGACACACACATTATTCTTCTGGGTATCAGTGAAAAATGTAGCTAACAAGTAATTATATTTCAAAAGTGAGGCATAAAATATGTCACAGAACATTTAGACACTTAAATCTACTAAGAATCTGGGGGCCTTCACTCCCCAGATTATATAAATGGATACAGGGGGCTCACTTAATCATCCCTAACATTATAGGGGCCCCACAAAAGCTATTGCTGGTTTTGGAAAAGTGAGGAGAAAAATGTTTTAATTTTCTGATTACGAACAGGCTGTGATATGACCTTGTTAGAATAAAGCTGATAATGACCTCTGCCCTCAACTGCAGCCATGCTAATATCATCCCTGCTTGGATATGTGTCTACAGGAAGCTGCTGTAGATTGTGTATGGGTGTAGTGGTGGGAGGGTTGTGTAGTTATTACTTCTTTAATTTTCATCACAGTCAAACCTTAGAGGTGTGCACATGAGGTCATTATAGCTTGTGTCTGTGCTCAGGACAGTGTGGTCATTATTTTCTTTTACATTTCTCACAGACCTCAGAGGTGTACAAAGAAGGTTACTATGGTCTAGGAACAACAACATAGAATACATTACTGCAGTCATTATTTGTTTCACTTTCCTCACAATCACACTTCAGGAATGCATACAGGTAGCTGCCTTTGACAGTTTGGGTTGAGGAATGAGGAGGCATGCTATGTATCTGTATGTCTGCAGTGACTTGCAATACATGACTGTGGCAGTTTGAACCTCTGCTTTCTTCCAAGCCTAACACCAGAGCAATGCTTAGGCAGTCTTTTTTTTGTTTGGGGGGTGTTAGGGAGGCAGGCAATTATCAGATAGGACTTGTGCATTCAGACAACAACTGGCTTGTTAGTTTATTGTTGCTGCAATTCTGTCATCTTTGAACATTAAGTCTTGGGTACAACTTATGTCTTTCTTGAAAGAAAAAATAAGCCTGGGATTCTTTTCTTACTCGTGTTTTTTTTATTTAGTTCACCACTAGATTAAAAGGCTGGGAAAATGCTCTAAAATACATCCCAGAACATTTATAACTTATGTTTTTTTGGGCCCTGACTTATTTGAGTTATTTCCTAAATGGTTATTACTGTGCTGTCTTGGTCAGGAAAGGTGTGTTGAAAGGATGCAAGGAAAACTAGAGCTGTACAGCAACATAATTTCTTTCCTCAATCATAATTTCTGTTCAAGTCATCATTTGTTGAAAAGATTATGTAAAACGAAAAAAAAATCTTTAAAATGCACTTTGGAGCATATAGGGAGTTATGGCTTTTTGAAAAAGCTATAGAATAAGGAAAAATGAGAGAAAAGGAAGAAAAAAGTAGTGTGCCCAAGATGGAGGAAAAACAGGGGAAGACAGGAGGATATGTGTGTGTGTGGGGGGGGGTGCTGAAACAGTAGGTCTAGGGTGCCATTTCACCTAAGTCCAGACCTGTACTTAAAGTTACTGCACTATATCACTGTTGCAACTAAATTCCAGTAATTGTAAGTGTCCCTTCGTGAGATGGTCCAACATAGTGTGCTATACAGGCCTGTTGTAATGTAATAGTACTGTAGCTACAGGTCAGTCAATGTGCAAAACTCCTAAAAGTTTGCAGTATAAACTAAAATGTTTCTTAGGAAGGGTGGCAGTGACAAGGTGATACGTAGACTTAAAGTGCCCAGGGGGCCCTAACTTGACATCTGCTGGGGACCCCCAAAATGCTAACACCGGCCCTGCATATGGTCTCCACCTATACACAGCTAACCATAGAAGTATAAGAAACAAACTTACTGTTGTGCATGCCTGGGTAGCTTACCAGTCATCAGATATCCTAGTAGCCGCAGAAACTTGCTTAAACAAGAAATAAAAGATGAAGAAATCTTAGCTCTGGGATATAACACCTTAAGACTTGACACAACCCTTAAAAAAGGTGGTGGGCTAGAATACTTTAAACCTCTCTAGGTCTCATATAAATGAATCCCTACACTTTAGTGGTGCAATAATTATAGCATCTTTGCAAATTCATATTCAGTAAAGCCTTTGTACTATAGGAGCTTACCTTCACCCAGGAAATAGCATAGTTACTACTGAAGAACTTCTCTCATGGGCACCAAGCAATATCTCACTTGAGGCAATCATTTTAGGAGACCTGGATATTGATTGGCAGCCTATTGACAGTGGCAGTCCTTCTAATTAATCTAAATGGTTTAACCCAGCTTATTTCAACTCCCACAAGGTACAACAAAAAATATGGTAGAGCTCCTACTTTAGATTGGATTTTCTTTAATGACCCCCCCAAAAATATCCTCTCAACATGTGCCATACTCGATGCCTTAAGTGATCTCGTGCCTATAAACCTAACCAAAATCAACATTTGTACAACCTTGCTTATAACCTCTCCTCCTTTGTTAAGGAACAAGTTATTGCAGCACTAAAATCAGTCAGCTGTCAGGCTCTTCAAACCCTTCTACTTGATGAAGCTGTAGCTGTGTTCAACTCAATATTCCTTAACATACTAAATGACCTAGCCCCAATAAAAAACAAAAGAATTAAATCAAATCCAGCACTCTGGCTTTAAAAAAGTACTAAATTGCTCATGAAAGAGACAGTACTAGTCTAGAAAAAAATGGACACAAGTTAAAACCATATTTGCCCATCAATGCTAGAAATGTCTCAGAACCTCCACTACAAACCAAATCACAACTGATAAAAAACTACTATATTAATATACAGGCAGCAAATTATAAGAACCCAAAAGTATTTTGGGCTACAGTCAACCAGTTGATAAAACCCAGTACACCAACACAACCTACACCTTTATCTAACTGAACTCACAGTATAACCAGCAAATTCAATACCCATTTCATCAGAAATAACCACTGTTATTAAATCTTTAGCACAGGCAGACACAGGTTCCTCTCCTCCTTCCTTAGCTTCCAAAACACTTTCACTCAAACCAGTGGCAGTTTCTGCATTCAAAAAACTATTACTAACCTTAAAATCTGTGACCCTTGTCCCTGGTAACAACCATCTGTGTACTTAAAAAATTGCTGCTGATGCTGTAGCTTTTCCTGTCTCTATCTTAATCAACTGCTCAATCACTGAATGGTATGTCACAACCCTATGGAAATAGTGCTACATTCTTCCTCTCCATAAAGGTAGAAACTCAAGTGAGCTCTCAAATTTCAGGCCTATAGCCATACTGTCTCTACTCTCAGAAATTCTGTAGACGTCTATCCAGGCTCAACTCCTCAGCTTTCTCACTGACAACTATCTCCTCCCCCCTACACAGCATGGTTTCCATCTTTTTCATAGCAGATTTACAGTTCTCCTAAGTTTTATAACATCTGTTTATCTATAGTGAAACTCTGGCAACTTAGTCTCAACACTTTTCCTAGATTTAACCAAAGCTTTCAACATGGTATTGCATCAGAAATCGCTTCAAAAACTAGCTTGCCTAGGAATACATGAAACTTCACTATGTTGATTGTCTAGCTACCTTTCAAATAGGTAACAGGCAGTAAAATGACAAAATGACATATCTTTTTTCTTTCACATTACAGTGGATGTCCCTCAAGAATCCATTTAGGTCCCCTGCTGTTCAACATATTCATTAATGACCTCTGTCTAGCTTCTAAACAAGCCACTATCATACAGTAAGCAGATTTAACAATCATCCCTTCTTCTAGAAGCATAGATACATTTAACAACTTACACAAGGATCTTTCGCCGCCATAGAGGCCTGGCTGTCTGAAACACAGCTGCTCTTAAAAAGCAAAACTGATCCTATTTACATCAAAGCATTCAACTGACTACAAAAATAATTTCAAAATGACTTCCTCTAGTTCAACATAGAACTAATATGACAAGCTAAGCCTTTAGAGATCACTATTGATGAAAGGGGTCTATGTTATATGTTCGAACGCTTAATTGTTCGAACCACTAATGATCGACCATTAGTGATCGAACAATTAAATGTTCGAACATATAAAAAAAATTTATATTTACAAAAAAAAAAAGAAAATGTAGAGGGTGTAAGCAGGGGGGCAATCCCCCCTGCACCACCCACGTGGGGGCTTGCCCCCCTACTTACACCCTTTAGTTTTTTTTTTGTTTAGTTTATTTATTTATTTATTTTTTTAAATATTCAAACATTTAAATGTTCGATCACTAAAGGTCGATCTTCATTTAATCGTTCGAATATTTAACATAGACCTGATGAAAGCTTAAATGTGAACATCACATAAAACAAGCAGTAAAAACACACACCAAAAGCTAGGTGCACTCTACAGAGTCAAACAATACCTGACAGATAATGCCAGAAATAGTACTGCTCAGTCCCTTCTCATTCCTATACTACCCTATGCACCTAGTAAATTGGCCCATATCTGCTGCCTGTCACTCTGTCCCCCTGGGAAATCAGTGGGATGATCCCAGATGTTTAGGCAGCAAATAGGAAATACAGCTGATTGTCACACATCTATAAGAACAAACCTGTCACACTAGCAACTCCCCAAAATGTTATGAGAGTAATAAGCCAAGTATGTCCCAACTACACCCCCATATTGTCAAGCTGTGACCAAAGTGTGTACAGTAACAGAGTGAGATGTATGTGCATAACATTAATGTGGATTCTGGTACTTTGTTTGCCAACATTCAGGGAGTGCTAACAAACATTGCTCCCACAGGTCCGTCAGATATGAACACCGTGCCTAGAAATTAAAGATTGATACCCTGTACTGGTTCTGTTTACTTTGGTATTGTATGGCATTGTTATTGTTGCAGTTGCTCTGAATAATAAGGTATTACTCATCACTGTCACCCACACTGTGCTACGTAATATAACTGTCTATGAAATCCTGTATAAGAGTGTTGTAAATCAGTAAAGGTTGAAGAGGGCAATAGTCTACATATGACCCAGTTCACCAGCATGTGGTCAAGACATGGCCAGAGTCTGTGCAAGAACAGATGGACAGGTATGTGCATAACATCAACCTGGAATCTGGGAGTATGTGCAGAAACAGTTAGTTAGTGTTAACAAACAATTCCGCCACAGGTATACCAGGTAAGAGGTGTATACTGCAGATAAAACCAGTTCATGTATATAGTTGTCAACAGCCATACCACTGTCCAAACTAAGGCAATAGGGTAGTGTACTAATAATTGCAAGGTACAGATAACAGCACTGACTAGGAAAGTAATGCGAACTACAGGAATATACTACTTGTTAATTTACATTTTTCTCCCCCCCCACCATATCTGCAACAATAAACGAAATACCCAAATCAATTGGTATGTGATGCCTTAACCGTACTGTTGGGACATATGTCCCATTGTTTGATAATTATTTAAATCTGTTTCTATGCATGTGCTATGTTGAAATACTCCAACATTGGTGGCATGGTGCCATCAATGTACCTGCATGCTGTTGTAATTACCACTGTGGTCCCATATATGCATGTGTTCTGTTTGCTATGCAACTGTTCCATATCTGGTGTCTGGGTTAATGGGAATATCTATGCATGCTGTTATACCTAATCCTGGAATATGTTGACTATTACTAACCCACATATGTTGATAAAACATAAACACCATAGCACGTATGGGAATGCAGGTCCCAGTGGACCCACCTGTCCCACCTTAGCTGGCCGTGGCACTGGGCACCAGCATGTCTGGGCCCCAACCTGAGACCTCCTTGTCCATTGGTTCTGCACCACCTTTAGGTGGAACCACCTCAGGGGATGTGGCTCACCCTCCTGGGAGCAGGCGTGGGTCATGGAGCATAGCGAGCTCAATCGGGAGTTTGGAGATCTGCTACGGCAGCTCGAGGGCCACATGTCACATCTAGATGCCTGGCCTGGCTCTTCAAATCAGCCCCCAGCACAGCCACCTTTGGGGCTGTGAAGGTTCAGTGGTGACTTCCCATGGACGGGTACCTCAGTCCCACTGTTTCCACTAGGGGCCTCATGGGCTTCCGATTTCCCAACACCCCTCCCCATTATGGTGTTTACCCCCCACATGTGTCATATACCACCCCCGTATGTGTCTTGTTTGTCTTGTCCGTTAACCTACCCAACCTACCTCCCCGAATATACCTACTATCCCTTCCCAACATCCCACTATCACCTGAAAAAAAAGGGCAATCTGTTCCCCCCAAAACATCTCGCCCCATACGTAGCTGTCCATTTTGCACACATGTCCACTGGACACATGTAATCTGGTCTAATTGGCATCACAACATATTATTGTCCTCATGCCTCTCTCAGGGGTTGGAGTGTCCAAATCTACCTCCAAATTCAGTGTATATGCACAGCTGTTGTTGTAGAAGAAATGGGCAGCTATGGATCTTCCCTACACCCTTCCTGCACATCCCTAGCTATTTCCCTACTGTCTTTCCCTCTTTGTGCCTCTTTTTAACCACTTTCCTATCAACCTTTTTTCCTTTTCTTTTAAAGAAATTAGCGCAGGGTAAGTGGGAGTAAGCACTTTTAAGCAGCATTAAGTGGGTTTAATCCTGTTTGCATGGGGGTAAGCAATGCCTACACAGGTTAAGCAATTGAGAAGCTAAATCAGTATAAGAAACTATTACCGGAAGTTAGCAGTGCTTACTTCTGCGCAAACCCACTTACAACTGCTTAAAAGTGCCTTTATCACATTGTATCCAACAGCTCTTGTTCTGCCCAGCAACAAAATAAACAGCCTCTGTGAGGCTCAAACCCTTAACCCTGTACACCAAAGCCAAAGTGATTTACCACTAAGCCGTATGAGATATACACAACCTTGATGTTTTCACAAACATATAATCTAGCACAGTCATTCAACAGTACAGGAAATGTATTTAAACATGTAGATGTACGTGTGTGTGTGTGTGTGTGTGTGTGTGTGTGTGTGTGTGTGTGTGTGTGTGCGTGTGTGCGTGTGTGTGTGTGTGTGTGTGTGTATATATATATATATATATATATATATATATATATATATAGATACAGCAATAGATATATATATATATATATGTAAGCATAAATATATATCTATATATGTATATACAGACATATATCTATAGATATAAAAGAAAACATAACAAAAACATATATGTCCACATGCACCGTAAATGGGGGTGATGGGGCCCAAGCAACATACGTCTTGTATGTATAAATGTTCCCCCCTCACAGCCAAACACATCTGCCCTGCAATACAATACCAACTGTTGCAAATCCCATAACCAGGACCTGACACAACATGGGCCGAAGATGTTAACAGTACTCCATCCCAGCTGTATGATGTCAGGCTGGTATCAGTAACATATCATGCAGTACAGTCTGGCTACTATAGGGAATGTACAATGTGGAAGCAATCAACATTCCTAAGATACATATACACAGACACATATATGCAGATACACATATATATATATATATATATATATATATATATATATATATATATATATGTAACTACACATACACACACAGAGATATGTATAGGAGGATACATATGTAGAAGGTGCACACAATATGGAACGCCACTATGCCTACAGTTGCTACCTTACAAACTGGACACTGTATGAGCCACCCATACAAATGACAATTGTTGCCTGCGACATATACCCACAGAGAGGTCAAAGGATATAACACCAC